>NW_018224078.1:0-344 GCF_001263595.1 Phalaenopsis equestris
TATTTCTTAAGACTACTCTAGCCATAGGGAACTCATAGGAATTTTTGTAGAATTTTCAAAGCCACATATAATTTCCTATAATTATTTGAATAGAAAATGCATAAAAATTTACAAAATTAAGATCTCTATCTAGAGATCTCCTATGTCTTTGGAAAAATATTTAAATTGTTCACCTAGACAGAGGCTACAACATATAAAAATTTGGGGTTAAGATGATAATTCAATATGAATGGAGAATTGAAAAACCCCTAACCCTAATTTATTTTTTAAAAATAATTTATTCATCAAATTAATGTGAAACTAATTCCCCATCAATCTCCTCTGTTCACTGAGCAAGAGGATAT
>NW_018224079.1:0-7718 GCF_001263595.1 Phalaenopsis equestris
CATGGCATCCTGGAGGTCGAGGAATGACTTTGTCAATAGATTGTACATGGCAGCAGCGAATGAGAAAGGAAGAATCGCACAGAACAGGGTCTCAATTATAAATTTCTGGTTGGCGGGAAAGGAATAAGCAGAGTTAACATAAGATGCCACTAATTTATTTTTTTCAATGTATATATTTTTTTTTTAAAACGAGCCATTAATTTAATTTTTTTTCAAAAATATTCTTTTCCTTAAAACGCAAGACTAATTTAATTTTTTAAAAATATTTTTTTTCTTAAAAAGTGTGACTAATTTAGTTTTAATATGAAAGTATTAATAACATTTTTTAAAAGAAATATATAAGAAAATAAAATTTTATTGATATGACTCCTTAAATTCTTTTAAATTTTATTGCAAAAGTATAATATAACACGGGACCCGCAATATTACAAATTAGATAAAAAAATTATTTAAAAAATTAGAACTCTTTCTCTCTCTCTCTACCGTTGTGTCGGGTTGGTAGTAGGGTTGATAGCAGTCGGTCTGTGTGCTTAGAAAATTTTTGAAAGCTAGGAGATTTCTGCATTCGTCTTATTCATGTAGTAGTTATTACAAAATTTAAGAAAAGCTTTTGAAAACTGGGTTTATGTGTGCGAGAATCCTTAACGATGTCTTCAATGCATCATATTCACTTAGTAGCCGTTAGATATCCGTCAGGACAGCCCACATATATTTTTAAAATTACACTAGTAATGCGTCTTCTCACATTTTCAACATTTGTTAACACTATCTCTAACAAATTTTGGGGGCATTGACATTAATACTACCAAGTTTTTCACCCACAGGAGTCTAAAAGTACAATATGTGATGTTAAAATTTCTCCTTTCAATGATTTTTATAATAGCTTAGATATTAAAGAGAGTGAAAAATATATGTATAAATTAGCCAAACAAAGAAAATAGAAAAGTAAGGATTGTCTTGTATTGCTTAGAGACAAAATGTGAAATAAATATATTCATGATAGAGTTGGTGTTGCTCCTATGACAGACAAAACTAGAGAAAGTCGTCTTTAGATGGTTTGGGGACGTTAAGCATCGACCATTTGATGATCCGATTAGGAGAGCAGTTGTTTTAGATTCGACTTATTTTAAGAAAGGCAGAGGTAGACCTAGGAAGACTTGGGCTTATTGTATAAAAGATCTTAATATATTAGAATAACATGAAAATATGACACTAAATAAAAGGCAATGGAGAAAAAGGATCCATGCAGCCGATCCCATGTAGTGGGATTAAGGCTTTGTTGTCGTTGTTATTGTTGTATCATGTCGCCCACTTGTACAAGCACAACTTTAATGATAAATGCAAAAGATTAATGGCTCAATAGTAACTGATTCAAGTCATATAATTTGACTTGATATCATCATTCTTATTGCACCAAAATAAAAACAAAAAAAACTTTCATAGCCAAAAAAAAAATAAATTGGGTTCAATAATTTTATATGTTCAAATATTGGTTTATGAGGTACTTTATGAATAAATAGAAAATTTTATAATTTTTGAACCCATATGTAATCTTGAATTACACCAAAGACATATAACGCAAACAAAAAGAGAAGTAAAATAGTTTTAGAGATGAAAATGGGGGGAGCCAAATGAGAAAGAGATAAGGGAAAAAGCTATTGTATTAAGGATTCTTCCTTATAGGAAAATGATCAAAAGAGTTCCAAAAATGTTAAGAGTCTTCATTTAATCTAATTTCCTCTGTTTATAATAGTCGGGTCTTCGTTAGAAGACATATTGGGCTTATCATGCCCAAAAATCCTGAGTTGTGAGTCCCTCGGGTCCTTATTACCTTTGATATCATAACATAGGATCTTGTGAGGAGTTGGCCCCTGGTTCGGCAACAGAGACCATATCCTAACATAAGACCATGGATGCTTCGATGCTTGTTCATCCTTCGACATCCTCATTTGGTCATTTGACCATTAGTCACCTGACCCCGATCACTCAAATTTAAGCTCTCGACTTTATCATAATAGCCTTGGGCAGTAAAGTCGGTCGCCCAGTCTCGAGTGCTTTCCCTTGCTTCTCTTGGCCTTTGATTACTCGGTCTCATATGTTTTGCTTTCCAGACACGTAGTTGCTTATGGTGGCCCAATTATTTATTTTTATTCATTTGGGATGACTTTTCTGATTAATGTAATTTGAGTCCTCTAATTCTTAAGTATATTGATCATCCAATACATGATGACCCAGACTGTCACTTTACTATTATACATGTTTTGTTCTTTGATTCACTTGTATCTTAGAAAGTTGTGTTATGAAAAGAACAAGAAAATTAAATTCCAATAATAAACTTTGAATTTGAAATAAACGCTCAAAACGTAACTACTCCCTTGAATTATGGGCTTTTGGCTCTTATAAATAGAGCGATGAGACGTTCTTGAATCTCATTTGCTTGAGTTCTAAATCTTCTTTTTAGTTTAATTTTATTGTTATCTTGTGATGGAGAACCTTACCCAATCACGTACTCATGTTCTGACCAATGTTCTTCGCTGTGGCTTATTCAACAAGTACAAGCATGGAGACAACAACGAAAAACATCAGCTTGTGGGGAAACACAAAAGGATTTATCTGTCCTCCAACCAAGAAGGCTCATCCAGGATGACCCCATAAGACCCTGTTATGTCCCTCGTGCCAACCAATGTTCTTACTCACAAAAATGCTATTGTGGCCTCCAAACTGACCAACACTCTTGTCTACCCAAAGGAGACATCAAAGGATGAGTCGACCACAGGCAAACTTCTTCAACCAAAAGCCCAAAAAACTCAACGTGATGGGAGATGAATCATCTTGGTTTACACTCTCTTAATTTTTTGAAAAGCTAAAGATTATATGTAAGAATTTCGTAGCGGATTATTATTTTTTCATTATTTAATGAAGTTATGCATCTTTTGATGCATCCTTCAGTTATGTCGCTGTGTACAGAGCATTGCCTGACAAAATTTGAATGAGGCCCCAAGTGTTGGCCAAGGCAGCAATGAACAGATAACTGAAGTGTTTGATCACCCTAAACATGGCAGGGACACATCCACAATAAAAATGAAATAGCCTCAATTAGTAACTAATTTATAAATTCTTCTAAATTGTATTATGAAAGTAAAACAGAACATGAGATTGACAATATTTCAAATTAGAAAAAATTTATTCAAAAAAAATTAGACCTCTTTCTCTCTCTCTCTTAAAGTTGCGTTGGGTTGGAAGGAGTTGATTCGTGTGCTTCGAAAATTTTTTAAAGCTGGGGAAAATTTAAGAAAATTTTTTGAATATTGCAACCGTTAGATATCCATTAGAATATTGCATTCGTCTTTTTCATGTAATAGCCATTAGAAAAATTTAAGAAAATTTTTTGAAAACTGGGTTTCTGTGTGAATGAATCCTTAATGATGCCTTCAACATGTCCTATTCACTTAGCAACCGTTAGATATCCATTAGGACATCCAACAAATATTTTTAAAATTACATTATTAATGCGCCTTCTCATATTTCAAACATTTGTTAAAACTATCTCCAACAAAATTTGGGGGTGTTGACATTAATTCCACCCAATTTCCATGCATTTACAAGCTAAATTTCATTCTTTATCATGCTACCCACTTTTACAAGCACAAATTTAATGATAAATGCAAAGGATTAATGACTCAATAATAACTGATTCAAGTCATACAATTTGACTTGAATTCATCATTCTTATTGCACCAAAATAAAAACAAAACTTTCATAGCCAAAATAAAAATGAATTGGTTCAATAATTATATATGTTCAAAATTTGGTTTATAATGTAATTTATGAATAATTAGAAAAAATTATAATTGTTGAACCCATATGTAATATTGAATCACACCAGAGAAATACATCATAAACAAAGAGAAATAAAATAATTCTAGAGATGAATTGCGGGGGAGCCAAGTGAGAAAGAGATAACGCAAAATGCCATGTATTGAGGATTCTTCCTTATAGGAAAAAGGATCAAAAGAGTTCCAAAAAATAAAAGAGTCTCCATTTTACTTAATTCATCTATTTATAATGGTCGGGCCTTCGTTAAAGTCATATTTGGGCTTATCTTTCCCAAAAACCTTGAGTTGTGAGTCCCTCGTGTCCTTGTTACCTTTGCTATCATGCATGGGATCTTAAGAGGAGTTGAGCCTTGCTCGGGTCAAGAAACCATATCCTAACATATGGCCACGAATGCTTAACTGCTTGTTCATCCTTTGGCATTCTCATTTGGTCATTTGACCATCAATCATTCAGCTTCGATCACTCAAATTGAAAGCATGATAATGAGTCAGCATTGGGAGAATTTCTATTACAATACTGGTGTACCTGTGATTTTAGTTGTTAAGGAGTTTTATTTTAATTTTCCTGAGGCTTCAGATAGGTTAGTCTTTATGAGAGAGAAGATAATAGACTTTTATCCTTTTATTAATGTGTTATATTCATTGAGAGATGTCCATGAGAGTTCTTATTTGAGCTTCAATCCTATAGATTTTGACTTTGATGAAATTATCCTGTTTCAGGTAAATGGTTAGAGGAAATGGAAGGTTAGAAATGAAAATAAAATCCATTTTCCTTCTTCCAAGCTAAATGCAGCTTCTAAGGCTTGGCATTACTTCATTTCTGCCAAGATGCTCCCCTCTACCATTCTGAGTGAGGTCACTAGGGATCGAGCCTCTCTAAACTTTTGTATCTATACTATGAAAACTATTGGTATAGGTTCCCTCATCCATCATTCTATTTTCAATGCTACAAAGGTAGGATCTGCTTTTGGTTTGGGGCATCCATCTACTATCTTTTCCTGTGTCAAAACTCTGGCGTTACTTTTAGGAGTTGAGAGAAGCAGCTTCATCCTTTGAAGCCTATCATCAAAACCAACCTTAGCTTATGTAGTAAACACAATGTTTTTGGGCGTGGGGCCAATTCTTCCTAGTCCTCTACTTCTTATTCCCAGTGTCATCCTTCCCTTAGCATGGTTACTATGTCAGATAGATTGGGTAGGCTGAAGGATGATGTCTCCATCATACAGACAGCGGTCTATGATTTAGCAAACCACATGCTAGGTGCATTTTTTGCAGTTCAGGACTTAAGATTTGTAGATCGTGTGGGGAATCATGCAGGGCTGTATGTGAATAGTGGAAGACAAGTTAAAGAGCCTATAAATAATAGTACATTGCAGGCTAATGGGAGATTTATGCCAGTTGGTTACTTAGTGGGTTTAGCTTGTTGTGGAGATCCTTTCTTCTTCTTCCAGTGCAGAGGACAGAGTGAGCTCTACAAGAGCAGCAACCTATGAATTCAAGAAGAGTGTTGATTAATTCATCTTCTGGTCATTGTAAAGGAGAGAAAGCTAAGTATTTTTAGGTACTTTAAGTTGTCTTTCAGTTGTAACAATTAGATTGTGGATTTCTCTTTATTTCAATGAATATGTTTGGTGTTTTTATCATGCTTCTTGAGTAGACTTTTAACTCTTCTTTGTGATGATTAAATAGAATAGATGAAAGGACAATTTCATAGTATTTTAACTACTGTATATGGTGATGAGAAATCTTGAGGCCTTAATTTAAATTTCATTTTAGCCAAATGAATTGTTAGAATATGTTGTGAACCATAAGTCTTTGGAAAGTCTATGGTAGAAGCAACTAGGTTTTTCATATTAACCTAGGGGCTATAGGTGGATTTGCCTTGTAGGGAGATGAAAATGCTAGAAAAATATGCTTTGATGGGATTTATGGGAATAAAGTTTTTTTCTAATGAAGCTTCTTTATGCTACCGGGAGGGGGTAAAAAAGATTATTACTCCTATTTTTCACTAAACTTTTCTACTTGTTGTTCTCTATTTCATGAAATCCTCTTAACTCATTATGAGGAAGAGCCATTAAGTATTTGACACTTTCAATATAACTGTGATAATTTAGCATTACTTTTGTAGGACTTAATATTTTTATTTTCTTGTGATACTTTAGGATTACGTTGTACGGCTCTAAGAAAACCCAAATTTCAAACTAGGACTCAAACTTGTAGGCTAGAACTTTTTCTAACAAGGATTAACTCGTTCCCTATGGGATCGACATTCAAGGCTCTAAAATTTGATATTACTTATATGACATGCACTTGCATGAGTCTCTGTGTCTTGTTGCACTTGGAAGCAATATCAACAATTCCAAGCACACAACAGAAAAGTAAAAGCATGCTAAGAAAAATAAAGAATAGGTCGGTGTCGCTAGGTCGGCAACATATCTTAGGAAAGTAGGAAAGGCGGTCAGACACAACATAAACACTCCTGATCCTAATTCTATTATGAATTCAGGCTTAAGGTACAGGACACTAGTATACTGCTCTTGGTCCTTTTTCACGAGGTGTGATGTGTCATGTGCCTTGGAACCCATGCTAATATCTTATTTCTTATACAAACTCGATCAAAAAAATTCTATTGAATACATAATAAAGGAAAAGGACCCGACCTGTAGAAAATTTAGCACGGGTTATGTCATGCAACACATGAGTCATGCCTGGCGGGTGGAGCTTAACGACGCATGCAGAAATGAGTTAACATTAAAATTCTCCCTATTATATGTGTTGTGTGTGTTTTAAGCATGCATCGCTGCAAGAGTATCCCCCTAACATACTATTGTGCATGTGTCAAACTCAATAAACGCATAAAAGGCACAAGGAAAGTAATGTCTGGCTAGGGTATAAACAAAAGAAACTAAAGCCAGGGCATTGAGAAACTACTAGCATTCTAATCATAGCCTAGCACACAATCTAACGTATGTTTCATAATCACAACATTTAGTGTGCAGGTATGCCTTAACGGGGTCACCGTGTTCTGGTCCAATCTGAAGGATCCAAGGATTCTAAGCGATGCCACTAGATAGAGGTTTTGTGAAAACAAAGACATTAAAAGGTTTGATCTTATGTATGGTGCAAGTTAAGGATGAAACTAATTTTAACATAAATTTTGAAAATCATGATGCATACATAATAAAAATATTATGATTTTATATTTTAAAATAAATTCTTAAGGGAAGATAAGCCAGAGTGGCACCTATTAGAAACATCAGAACCTTAGCACGACATTACAGAAGCACCTATTAGACTCATTGGAACCTTAGTCTTGTTAGATCCATTTGAAAATGATAGTGCTTTGCGCTTTCATCTAAATGGATGGAAAATGATCCCAAAGCACTAAAAATAGTCCGCGAAAGTGCCAAAACATCGAAATAAACAGTCATCCTTGGGCTCGATGTGAACTAGTTTGAAACCTTAATTTCAACTGATGAGGCACTCTTTTTACGTATCTACTTGGTCGTAGAAACCTCGAGCGGATGAATTTTAATCCTATCAAGTTCAAATGGTCATTTAGAGTGTCCTATGCCAATGACTAATATTGTTGAGGAACATTTACTTTCCTGATAATGGTTGGAACACTTAGGCAAAGCATGATCATTATAATCCATGGTTTTGTGCTCTGAACACCTACCAAGTGGCCTAGATTGATGTTTAGAACTTTGGGGCATTGAGAACAAACAATGAGAAGTCCTGAGCCATTCAAGTGGACATCCTAGATGTGTGACATTAAAAATTGATGCCAGCATGGAAAAATTAATATTTCCCTTAGATTTTGTTGTCCTAGACATGGAGGAGGACAAGACATGGAGGAGGACAAGGAGACACTTTATTCTC
>NW_018224080.1:0-879 GCF_001263595.1 Phalaenopsis equestris
CTCATGATTTACTGAAGCAGAAAATATGGGTATACAGAGGGAGTGCTTATTGCATACGGGCATCGCACGTAAATTGAATTTGTGTTCAGCTCTGTAGAAATTGCTCGTTAATAGCATGTTCAGGTTTGGCTATATTGAAATTTTTTTGTTCGAATTGAATTCGAATTTAACTCAAACATCTCGTGAGACTAATTAATATAATTAATTTAATTATTATTAAATTTTAAAGTTTTTTTTTTTTGATAAAAACAGTTCTGATAACGTCCAAATTTGGTTGCTTGGCAAAGCTTTTTATCATTCACGGTGTGAGACTAAAATACCGGAGATAGTTTGTAGTGAAACGAAATTGAGTGGATGGGCCATGATTGTCTTGAAGTTGGCTTGCTCCTCTAAACTTTATTTTAAGGGCATTAACACATGCCACTCAAATTTATGTATTTACATATCTAACATTTAAACTTATATTTTTTTTATATACAAGCCACACAAATAATTTTTAAAAATAAAGAAATCTTTGCATTTATTTAATAACTATAAAAATTATATTAAAAATATATAATTAAATATTATTATTTAATTATTTAATTAATTTGTACCCAAATGAATCGAATAAAATAAATAATTTTTTATTTATAAATATTAAACGAATCTAATATTTAACTCTAGATGGCATACGGCATGCCCCTTCAGCTACGAAGACAAGGACGCTCTGTTTATTCTTTAACCTCACCTTCTAATTAATAAACACGACATTACTGACCAAACGATCAGATAACCTAAAACACGAAGTTTGATCTGATGCTGAAACCACATTTACCCGTCCTGCTTCTCCTCCTACTGATAACACCCCCACCATACCCGGCCGCCGGAGCGGGTTCC
>NW_018224080.1:943-2984 GCF_001263595.1 Phalaenopsis equestris
GTAACTTGTCATACGGCGATCGGCGGCCGGGCTTCGCTCGGGGAATGCGGCGTACGGTACGAACAATACCCCTTTGTCGGATAGTCTTTTGGTTTGGGGTTAACTGATTAGAGGATGTTGTTAGTGTTGTCGATGAACTGTTTGACGAATTGTCCAAAAAGGGGTATGGTCAGTTGGTACTGTTGTTGGGAGGTTTGGCAAATACGGAAGTGTGGTTGTGTGTGTGATTTCGCTTCAAGCAAGGGTGTTTATATGTAGATGATATTATTATCTAGATGATTATGCATTTGGTTAATTTTTTTCTTAATTGAGAAGAATGATGCTAATTAAAATGATCAGTTTGATTTTTTTTTTTTTTTGAAAGAGAAACAAGCAATAATCAAGGTGATTCAGCACATAGGTCTTTCATGCTTAAGCTCGAATTGCATTCTGATTGTAGTTCTCATGCCTTTTAATTAGTCAAATTCAGTTTAGATTGTAGTTGAGTTAGGCCAAACCTTAATGATTATAATTAAAGAAATTATTTCAAATTTTATAAACAAATGTGAGAGTATACAAGAATTTTCGCTAAATTTATCTTGTTGAATCACGCACACCTGCTGAAGCGGCTGAACCAGGCCCACTAGCTGAAATTGTTGAAGTAGGCCCACCTGGTTAAACCAAGTTCACTTATCAAAGTGGTTGAACCAAACTCACCTGTCGAAGTGGTTGAATCGAGCTCGCTTGTTCATATGATTGTTCTCTTCTTTCTCAAAAGAGTAGCCCAACCTACCTACATGAGGAGAGTTATTGGTGGACGTAATCATGACTAATAAAAAGTAATCATGATTAATAAGGGCATCCACCATCAATCTTTTATTAAAGGCATCGCCTAACACTTGAGTCTCAATCTTTTCACCCGTTAAGATGGATGGTTTCCGTATCGACAATGCCTGATGTGTGACGAGATTGAAGTAACACAAATCTCAAAACAAAATGGAAGTACACGACAGATTAGTCAGCGAACTAAGTTAATTAATCAAGAAGAAAATAAACGCCAAGGCAAGGGGAATGTCACAGGACTCTGTTGAGTCGTTTGCCTAGTTGACGGGTCGATCGACATGGAGGCCGAACGAAAGTTACCCATAGGATGAACCGAACGAGAGAAATCCTATCACTCAGCGAAGGAACGAACGAACCAGAGCTTAAAAATAAGTCAGAGGAACACTCAACCAAGAAGCCTTCATATTATGTTACATGGATCGACTTGTCAGTATCGATCGACTTAGGTCAATGGATAAGGATCGCCACCGTCAATGAATAATTACTAATTAATCTATCTAAATGTACTGACTGAATGACCTTAGTACTCCTGTGTTTTTTTGTATAGAAAGGGGACCTAAAGGTAATTATGTATTAAATCTATCTCCTATACCTATAAATAGGAGATTATTTCTTGAGGAAAAGACTCTATGCACTCCTATTTTTACTGTTCATCTCTCCTTATGCAACTTCTTTCTCATATACGCTCTATTTCTTGTGTGATTCTCAAATATTTTTGGATTCAACATTTTTAAAGTACGGTGAGCCTGGAATCATGACAACAATAAGAAGGGGAGCACAACGCAAGGGTAAAGCGATCGTTCAAGAAGCACGGAGCCAAGCAGTAGATGTGGACAGCATAAGAAAAATTTTATAGTCGCGGGTAAAGGAGATGAAGGAACATTTGATACTAGATTGATACTAGAAATGAGGGATGAGGGAACAAATGATAGGTGCGTTCCCAAGAAGCTCTAACTAGGGGAAGCTAGAACCCACAGAGCCAAAACCCTCAAGAATAGAGTCGCCAAGAGCCCGATCACCGAGATGGACCAGCGACCAATGACAAACGAGATGGACCGATACCCAAAGGTCATAAATCAAAGCCAATAGAAAAAGGGGTGATGATTCTCATTACCAGGATAGCACTGGCTCGGCTATGGTAAAAAGACACCGCACTATACAAACCATAACCATTCTCCATGCTAAAAATGTCTTTTCGTGGCAAGTCTTCAAGGCAGCC
>NW_018224081.1:0-283 GCF_001263595.1 Phalaenopsis equestris
TTCGCTCGAATATAATGCCGGTCAACTCAAAATCTTGAAATAAATTTTTCCATGAAATAAGTTGTTTTCCATGCAAATATATTAGTTGCACACAGTAAGCAAGATTGCTCAAATTTGAAAAAAATATTGCGTTTGGACAACACTAGAAGGGAAAAAAAATTGGGTGTATCACGTATTGTTCGTTCGTAGCTTGCGTCCGATCTCTCAACGCACAATTTTCTCCAAAATTTGGCCCATTAATCTGTTACTTGACACATTAAGAACTAGGAGATTTATTAAAATG
>NW_018224082.1:0-2163 GCF_001263595.1 Phalaenopsis equestris
TGATCAGCTAGTTTCTACTGATCAGCTAGTGGAAGATACTCCTCCAGAATTTGAGGAAGAAATCAAATCATTTATCGATGAATTAAAAGAAGTAAATCTCGGGATTGAAGAACATCCTCGACCAACATTTATAAGTTCTTTACTCAAAGATGAAGAATCTTCAGAATTGGTCAAACTGCTAACAAAATGCAAAGATTGCTTCACCTGGAGTTATGATGAAATGTCAGGACTGTCAGCAGAAGTAACAGTTCATAAACTGGGGTGGACAAAGATATGACTCTAGTAAAACAAGCCTTCAGACAAATGTGCCTCAAAATAGAAAAATAAGTCATAACCAAAGTGAAGAAATTAATAGACGCTAACTTTGTGCGGGAAGAGCAGTACCCCACTTGGTTAGCTAACATTGTTACAGTCAAGAAGAAAAATGGACAGATACGCGTTTGTGTCGTTTTCAGAGATCTAAATAAAGCATGTCCAAAAGATGAGTTTCTGCTACCAATATCAAAAATGATGGTGGATATCGATTCTACACACGAAATTTTTTCCTTCATGGATGAATTGTCAAGGTACAACCAAATCAAGATGGCTTCCAAGTATGCAACACTTACAGCCTTCAGAATACCGATATAATTTTTTTGCTACACAGTAATGTTGTTTGGGTTAAAGAATGCTGGAGCTACATACCAACGAGTAATGACAAAGATTTTTTACGACCTCATTCACAACCAAGTAGATTGCTACATGGATGATTTTGTCATCAAAAGTAAAAAAAATAGGCCATTTGTATTATTTTAGGATCGTGTTTGAATAGTTACGACGATACAACCTTAAAATGAATCTCTTAAAGTGTGCCTTTGGCGTTACCTTCGAGAAATTTCTGGGATTTGTTGTCCGTCTTCGGGGAATCGAGATCGACCCCTATAAGATTAAAGTTATCTTCGAAATGCCTCCTTCGAAAACTATAAAGCAACTACGTTCCTTCCGAGGGAAGTTGGCATATCTGAGATGCTTTATTTCTAATCTCTTAGGTAGGTATCAGACCTTCTCGACATTAATTAAAAAGGACGCCAAATTTATTTGGGAAGAGAAATGTCAGTAGGCCTTCGAGGACATTGAACAATATTTAATGACACCTCCTGTCTTGGCAGCCCCTATCCAAGGGAAACCTTTGATACTTTATATCGCGGCCTTAAATGACTCTCTTGTAGCTCTCTTAGCCCAAGTCAACAATTAGGGTAAAGAAAATGCAAGATGGTCAATAATTTTATTGCAATTTCATATAAATTTTGTTCCCCTCCGTGCCATCAAGGGACAAATTCTAGAAAACTTTCTTGCTGCACACCTACTGCCAGCTGGTTCCCCTCTCAACGACGAACTACCAAATGAACAAGTACTACAAATGAAATTATCCAGTGTGCAACGCTGAGAAATGTACTTCGACGGTGCTTCATCAACCAGAAAAAATAAAGGCTCAGGTAGGTATCAATTTGATCTTTATCAGTCCAAATAAAGATATGTTGAGGTTCTCATACCACCTGACAGAGCCATGCACCAACAACGAGGTAGAATTTGAAGCCTTAATAACAGGTTGGAGTTGGCAATTTCAATGGACATAATAGATATTGCAATCAACGATGACTCAACTTGTCATCCAACAAGTTACCGGACAATACAATATTTATAAACTAAAACTAGCAGAATACCACTCTTACACGATGAAGGTATTGGAAGAGATTCCCAATGTGATTTTCTATTGGACTCTTAGGGGAGAAAATTCCCATGCTGATGCACTAACAAATCTCGCTAAAGAATTGGCATGTCCCCCGGAGGATTCCAATGAAATTATAATACAACAAAGATAGGTTTCGTCTCAAATTGACCTTGAAAATCTACACAAGCTCGGAAAAGTGGAAACAACGATTGGAGTTGCGGATATCAACAAAGATTGGCGCAAGCCAATAATAAAATATTTGCTTACTGGAAAGCTACCAAAACACAAGTCTGAGGCACATCACATCACAAAAAGGGCTATGTCGTATGCTCGAATAGGTGATGTCCTCCACAGAAGATCATTCGACCATATGTGGCTACGAAGCCTAACCAAATCCGAAGCACAAAATATTGTCAACGATATACACGTCGGATTGTGTGGTGCTCACCAGT
>NW_018224082.1:4128-6511 GCF_001263595.1 Phalaenopsis equestris
AGTTCGGTTTGTTCTACTTGTCATTCCACAACACTTGAACAAGGACAATCTGCAGGAGCATTTGTAGAATGTCCACGTTGCAATGTTCTACATTTAGAACAATATTATAATTATGATGATTACTTATCAGCTAATGAACTGATAAGATATGATGATCTGCCTATTGATGATGCAAATACAATTCAACATTATCTATGGGATCCTTTTTATGCGCCAACTCAAGTTGAGGCGTATAATCCAGTGGGAGCGATACCACCACTGATATGGCAGCCGATTATTGATAATTGGATTAATGATGAAACACATTATCCAGCATATCCAAGCAATGTTGAGTTTGTGAAGATCCATAACATTAAATGCAATGTTTTTGAACATTTCGAGATAGTTGATGGAGAATATGTCAATATTCTGGAAGGATTAGAACTATACACAAAAGTCTTCTCTCTCACGGAACAGCGAGAGGTACTTGATTGTGTATTTGACCTCCAAATCAGAGCTAAATCAGGGTTGTTATCTGGAAGAACATATTCAGAGCCTAAAAAATGGATGAGAGGCAAGGGTCGCATCACAATACAATGCGGCTGATAAAATAGATTGACAAGGAAATCTTCCAGGAATCTTGCAACATAAACGGGTGGAACCAATGCCACCCACCATAAAATGGATGGTGACACGATTGGTGCAATGAAGTATAATTCCATCAAGTTGTATCCCCAATAGTTGTATAATTAACATTTATGAAGAAGGGGATTGTATTCCTCCATATATTGATCATCATGACTTTCTTCGTCCGTTCTGTACAGTCTCCTTCATATCGGAGAGCAGCATACTGTTTGGCACGGATATAGACATAATTGGTGCAGGTGAATTCCAGGGATCTATTGAAGTTTCGTTACCAAGAGGATCTGTCTTGATTCTGAAAGGAAATGGAGCTGACATAGCAAAACATTGTATTCCGGGAGTTCGACACCGTTGAGTGTCAATAACTTTCAGAAGAATGGATGATGACAAAACCCCATATGGATTTCAGCCAGATCAAGAGCTTGAACACTTACAACCATATGAGTTACGAACTCGTTGCACCACTAAGCTATCTCAAAACAATGGCTTAGAAGGTCAGCTTGTTTGATAACTCATAACGCAGTTTGCAAGAAGATCCTCTACGGGCAGGCATGCAGATGTATGATTATGTGGAAAGTAATATGAAGACAGTTTGTTTTATACTTTATATTGTGTACTCATTGATGTGCTAGTTGTGCGTTTAGCATAATGTACTTTCCATCTTTGAGATATGTACATGATATATTGTAAAAAAGACTGTATGAATTAATAATAAGAATTTCAGAGTCTTTTTCTGACATGAACTCTTCTTAATGTTGTTGAAAACTGCTGAACAGAACAAAACAAAAAAAAATTGAAAAATTGATCTGATAATTTCAATTTTTACTTTGAATCAGTTCAATATTTTTGATTCAAAATTGATCCGATAATTTTAATCTTCATTACGAATCAGTTTGATACTTTTGATTCTTTTAAAAAAAAATTGATCTGATAATTTCAATTTTGACTTTGAATCAGTTCAATACTTCTGATTCAAAATTGATCCGATAATTTCAATTTTCACATCGAATCAGTTCGATACTTCTGATTCATAACTTTTCAAAATTGATCCGATAATTTCAATTTTCACATCGAATCAGTTCGATACTTCTGATTCATAAATTTTCAAAACTGATCCGATAATTTCAGATTTCACATCGAATCAGTTCAATACTTCTGATTCACAATTGATTCAATAATTTCAATTTTCACATTAAATCAGTTCGATACTTCTGATTTATGTTCTCCTAAATTGATCGGATAATTTTCACCTTGAATCATTCTGATATTTCCAATTTACATTATTCAAGAATTGATCCAATAATTTCAATTCTTATTTGAGATCAGTCCTACACTTCTGATTTCTTCTATTGGAAGTCAGTTCCAAATGTCTGACTCTCCTTTGATATCAATATTCGTATCTTGACATGTTGATCCCTATTAAAAAAAAAAAACAACACACTTAACAACACACTTAAAAACTTACTCTCCAATCCTCAGTGAGAGTCCTCACTTTCTGATTTTGACCAGACATACCCATTTGCTAAAAATCCCCAGCAAAAACAAATAACATACACAAATTCACATTTTATTTTATTTATTTTATTTTTTTTCTAGGTCTGATGACTTAGAAATATATATTGAGTTTATTGATCTTGTCGATCAACGCCAATATGTGCGGTGTGCTTGCCCAACACACCACACCTATTGGGGGTCCATTTGTTGACCTCACTTTTGGTTGAGGTCTAGAAATTTCTTTAGTAGCCTAGGTCTAGCCATAGGA
>NW_018224082.1:10485-11079 GCF_001263595.1 Phalaenopsis equestris
ACTTAGGAATCATTGGAATATTTTTCCAAAATTTAAAAATGAAGATATCTATTTTTAAACCTTAAAATGATTTTTTAAGGCTTAAAAATAGAATTTTCATCAAAATAATTCTAAAAAATCAAATAAAAATTAGAAAAATATAAAATAAATTTCTTTGGGTTCTCTGACCTTGGAGAGATTTTCTAAAAATATAAAAAATATTTTTCAACATATTAAATATTTTATTTTTCTTAAACTCCCCAAAACTTCAATTAATTTTGATAAATCACAGAAACTTCAAACCATAATGAAATTTTGGCCAATTGACTTTATGGTCTTGGGCTAGCTCATATAAATATTTCAAGTGATTATGAGTTTTCTTGATCATCTTTTGGAATTTTCCTTAAAAATACATATTTCTGCATAAAAATAATTATATGAATTAAATTAAATTGTGAAAATTCACATTTTCTGCTCTGATGTCTTAATTGACCTATCAGTAGGGTTACATAAAAATTTCAAAGTCATTTGACTTGGATTTGACAAATTATGAAAGTTTGGACCCTTAGGGGCAAAATGGTAATTTTGAATATTTTGGCCTTAATGAACATTTAG
>NW_018224082.1:13447-14496 GCF_001263595.1 Phalaenopsis equestris
ATTCTTAGGTAACTTCAGTTATCTAAGATGTAATTAACTATAGGGGCTTGCCCCTATAGGAAGCTTTTCGCAAACCCAACAAAATATAAACCCTATTTAATTTCTTATATTAAATAGGGGAATTTGTCGGCCAATACATTGCTTTTGCATCTTAGAAATTTCCTAGAGGTAACGGTTAAAGTGCACTTTAAGGGATTCATCTTGAGGTCATATCGTTGTAACCGTTCGAACACAATCCTCAAATCATACAATGGGTCTATTTTTCATTTACTTTTAATGGCCAAATCATCCACGCAGTATTCCACCCGGTTGTGAAAGAGGTCATCAAAAATATTTATTGTAGCTCGTTTGTATGTCACTCCGGCATTCTTCAACCCAAACGACTTCACTGTGTGGCAAAAAATTCCAATCGGCATTCTGAATGCTATAAGTGTTGTATCCTTAGGAGCCATCTTGACTTGGTTGTATCCTGATGATCCGTCCATGAAGGAGAAAATTTCATGTGTCAAAGCGATATCTACCAACATTTCTTGTATTGGTAGTGGAAATTCATCTTTTGGACATGCTTTGTTCAAATATTTGAAGTGGACTCATACATGGATTTGTTCATTTTTCTTCTTAAAAGGTACAATATTAGCTAACCACGTGGGGTATTGTTCTTCCCTTATAAAGTTAGCGTCTATTAATTTCTTGACCTTGGCAATGACTTGCTGCTCTATTTCGAGGTGCATTCTTCTTGGAACTTTTTTTACTGGGGTGATGTCTCTGTCAAGTTTATGTATTGAAACTTCTGCTGATAGTTCCGGCATCTCATCATAACTCCATGCAAAGTAGTCTTTGAATTCTATTAACAATTTGATCAATTCTAAGGATTCTTAATCGCTGAGTAGAGAACTTATAAATGTAGGTTGGGGCTACTTTTTCGTCCCGAGGTTCATTTACTTAAGTTCATCAAAAGTTGATTTGATTTCTTCCTCAAATCATGGGATAGCATCTTCTATTAGCTTATCAGTAGATTCATCTTCCATATCAAGGCAATCCTCTTCCGA
>NW_018224082.1:14506-38232 GCF_001263595.1 Phalaenopsis equestris
CTAGTGACAATCATGAAAAATTTTGAATCATCGACTGGTCCGACTGTACCAAATCTGAGACCCTCTTTCGAGTTAGGAGTTCTACTTTTAATATTCCATAATTTTTCAAAAACTCGTAACTTATCTTTTGGTATTTGTTTTGGCAAATGTCCCTGATGATTTAAATTTTGTACACAAGGCAAAAAGTAACCAAAAGGCAATTCCATTAATTTCATTAGGATCCTCATCCAAATTTACATGATTTTCAAAATTAGTAGAAGTAGAAGCATGAGAAAGCTTGATTAGCTTTGAACCAGTGTGATGGACCTCCTTGACCTCTAAATTTTTGACCTTTTGAGGAAGAATCAGAGTAAGGGTCATGTTGTTCACATAGTGGTTTATCCGATCATACATTATCTCATATTCATTTTTCTCCACGTCTTCCAAGGATATCTTATACTGAGGTTTCTTCTATTTTGTTGTCATCATTTCCTATTCAGAACTCTCTTCATCATCAATATTGATGCCCATGTTGATGATCAGCCTAGTCGGCCTTGCAATTGTAATTCTTCTGAATCTTTACTTTTATTGGTCACAATTTCATGAGAGAAGATAGTTTTCTTTGGAGGCGTGTAGTAAGCGGCATCTTCATGAATGTCAACTTCATGAACTAAAAATGGTTGTAAATCTCACTTGATGCAATGTTCTTGTATTTCCTTATAGTACTTAATGCATTGGTGTAGAGACTATGGAACCAAGTTATGTTCATGAATCCATGGTTGAACCAGTAGAGCATTAAAAGAGGTCTCAGCGTCGATGATATGAAACTTAACGGTTGTTACCAGTTCTCCAACTTTTATCAGTAATGTAATTGATCCAAGGGCTCTTTCTCCTTTTTGGTTGAACCCTCTTAACATCATCTTAACGGGGATGAGCTCCTGAATGTCGCTCCTGAGCATCAATGTCCAAGTAGGCCAACGACTGTGGACTCATCAAGTTAAGAGACGCTCCATGATCTACTAGAACTCTGGACAACACAAATCTACCAATCTTAACAGATATATAGAGTTGACGATTATGGTCGGCGGTACCGAGCAGCAGGTCTTCATCTGTGAAGGTCACCCCAAACTGTTCTTTCAATGAGCAAATTTCATCTGAGGATGTGCTGACCAACTGGGCTAAGCAAATCTCTAGGTCGAGAAAAGCTGTGACCTGAGACTCTCTCATTTTGTTTGATAGGATTAGAGCGTCTTAGATACTTAATATGGACAACAACTTTCTAAAATGAGCTAGCACATTGTAATCCACTTTGTGTGACCCTCCAATTTTCTCTTGATTATGTGGTTCTTTATTGGGTGGAGGTGGAGGTAGCACTTCTCGAGCTACTACTTACTTTCCTTTATCCGTCGGAGCTGATCTTGGGGGTAACAGTCTCCCACTCCTTACGTTTACTTCTATAATCTCTTCTTGAGATATCATTGTCAAAATTTCCAGTGATTGCACTTGAGTATTGGCTCCTCACTCCAGGCACTTTCATAATCGGTATTGTCAATCTCTTTTTCGGGCTTGTTAGCAAGTTCATCGGACTCAAGTACAATTTGAGGATCATTTTGGGAATTGAGATCAAAGTTAGATTGGTTGCAATTGATTAGTTATCACTAGAAGTAGTTAAAAAATAGCTGAAATCATTATCATTATATTCATAAGACCCCAGGGGGAAAAAGATAACCATACAAGGACAGAGGCTTGAGGTTTTTCTTCCCCAAATCTGAGACAACTATTCTAACAGAGGCAGCCCCTATCCTACCCTCCGTGCTATCAGTCTTCATGGCGGTACTCTTCTTCTTCTTTGACGGTGACAGATCTTCTGCGGAATCTTCATCTAAAGTTCGACAGGATGAAGACTCTCAATGGAAGCTTGTGCTGATGCATTCTAGATTTGGTTCAGTATTTTCTTGGACGATTTGCTCCAGACTGTACTCCATCCAACTTTTCTAGTATATGGGTCAAACAAAGAGATTATCTCAGCCGGAATGATATTTATGGAACCTTTTTTAAGTTCTTTTAAATATTCTTCAAGATCATTATTTCCTTGCTTAAGATTTTTCTGAAGTCAATCTTTGAAGATAAAACATTCCTCTATGGTATGTCCAAGCAATCTGTGATATGGAAAATAGTTCGATTGATCCTTCTTATCGACCTCTTCGGGTTTCTTTGGATCTGGTAATCTGAACTCAGACTTCTTCATCAGACTTCTGAATATTTTGGGTATGAATTCATCTTTAAAGGAATATACCACTTTCCTACATTTCACAATGGACATTTTCTTGTTCTCTTTTTTATATGATCCTCCTTGAGGCTGTTGCATGCTAGACTAACCGTACTATTATGTCTATTGTTGAGCATGTTGAGAAGACGGATGACGAGAATTTTTTGCATGTATCTTCATTTGCTATTTTCCTTTATCAACTGTTGTGACTGTTTCAGACTTCTTTTCAAATATTCTGGTCATCTTGAACTTCTCAGACTTCTCATGAGAATCCTTATGTTTGACTTCTTCTGGAAGATTGCTAGTTTTGTTGAGTAGCTTCTCAAAGGATTTAATGGTGAGTCCCTTGAGCATGAAAGCTACTGGGCCATGGATGCTCTTGAGTATGATCTCACTTGCATGATGTTTCTATAGCTGAGGTTCACATTTCATGCTAAGGTTTCTCTACCTCATAATTTAGTCCACGAAAGTCTCGTTAGGCTTCTGCTTTTCTATTACGAGATCTTGAACATACACATGATGTTGCACTCTAGCGAATCTTTTCACGAATAATTATTCTAGCTAGACGAACATCTTAACTGATCCGTTGGGTAATTCAACATACCAATCAAAAGCGATTCCTGATAGCTGCTGACAAACTGCCAAAAGAGTAAAGCTTCATTTCCTCCTGTGTTACCACAATTGGCTCAAAAATGTGTTATAAGTTGTCTGGGACTTCTAGTCCCATCGAATATCTTAAAGTTTGGTGACATAAAACTCTTAGAGTAGGGTACAACATTAAACTTTTCCAGGTAAGGTCTACCCTTCAATATCAATGCACCACCTTTAGATTGGGTTAAGGCCTCCCAAACTTGTTCGACCAAAACTTGTTCGACACTTGTTCGACCATTTTCTTAAATTCTTTTTTTGGCATGGCGCTTGATGGAGAATCTTTCTTTTTTTTGAACATCCCTGTTTGCTGAGGCAACTTATCTCCTTTCATCTATAATGTGTATAATCTCTGGTTGATTGACTTTTGGGGAGGCTAACTGTGGTGGTTGAGATTGTCACTAAGCTGTGGCCATCGCTGTCATGGCAGCGGCCATCTCTTCCATTCTTTTCTCCATTTGGCTGATTTGCTAATCCTATAGGAAGATAACCCTACAAAACTCATCTACAACATTCTCTTCGATGAGAGGTTGAGCATCGCGTGCAGATGCAATAGCTCTGGTCTCAATGACATGGACATACATGAAATCTTCATCGAGGTAATCATTAATGTCAAAATCTTCATCATCATCAATGGAAACTCCATGTTCTCGGGCTAACTCAGAAATCTTGACCCTGAGCTTTTTGACCTTTTCTTTGATTATTGATTCTTATACTAATTTGAGATCTGAAGGACTTGGTTGGATATATGTCATTTGTTCCTCCATCTCACTGATAAGTGCTATGACAATGTTGGATATTTTGGACCCCAGCTTCATTCCATGATCTTGAGCTGCGGGCTTACTAGACTGTATCAGTACAACAACCTTGGGTATCCGTACCTTTTTCTTTGACGGTGATGTCTTAAGACAGAGTGTCTCAGTAGGAACATCGACATGTCGAAGAGAAGTATTCTACCGATGGCCAGACCATACACGATACTGGGTATTTTCTTCGTCTTTTCATTTGGATCTTTAAGAGCATCCTTATGGCTGGTAGTTAGTAGAATTTACGAACCCAGACACAACTTAACTGGTCGACAGACCGCGGGTCTAGTGACGGTAGAATCGGTAGTAACAATGTGGTATCAACTCTGCTCCCCAGGTGGAACCAGATTGGAATGCAAGCAGTTAAAGCATTAATTAATCTCTTGAAGCATCTGGCAGATATGACATCCTTTAAAATTTCTTTCTTCATGCAAGGGGATACTGCCCATCCCACTCATTTGTGTAACTCGCCAACTGAACATTCTTCTTTTGTAGATAGTTTCTGGAAAATTGACTTGACTCGGGTGATAGGAGCAAGCTTCTTCCTCACTCCACCATGTCCATGAAGTGACGGTAAAGTAGCAGCTATCTTTTAGATACTTTCGTATCCATTCAAATCAATTAAGGGATGGAACCTACTCCCTTGTAGAAGCGGATTGGTCTCCAGTAATCTTGACTCATCCAGGTGAGGATCTTCTTCAACGGGTACTTCCTTAGGAGTCTAGGCTTTAGTAGCCCTCTGAACTTTCTGACTACAGTTTCTCCTTTGGGTTCAAGTTAACAGTGCAGTCCTCAAACTTGATCCAATTTCAAACATTGACTATGGGACAACCGATCCCTCACCCGGGTCTTCAACAATCATAACATCTTTTCCCTTTGCAAAAATGGGAACAATAGGCTTGGTAGGTACCGTGGCGGCATTAGTCTTTACCTTCTTGTAAGTATGGAAGTCCTGAAGGTAGCTTAGATTAAACTCAACAGATGATTCCTAAACCTTTGGAGTTGCGACTTTTATCACGATGAATGGGGATTTCCCGAGAATGACTTTGAGATCTTCAAATCTGACTTCAAACTTACTGGTGGGAGCGACGTTGCAGGCATTGCGGCTCGTTGGCAGGTTGTACAAGAAAGTGGATGCTGGGGATGACATTGCAATGACTTCCAAAAAAGAAAGCTCTGGGGTTAGTTATTCTGCCAAAACCTTGTAATCTTAGTGCGAGCACTAAAAAAAATTAACAGAGGTCGATCTGTAGACCGGATAATTCTTTATTTAATTTGTGGAGATTTTAAGATTTTTTTAGTGAAAATAGTTTGAAAGTAAAAAGGTTTAATTAATATAAGTGAAAATTAAAGAGCATGCACAACACAACACAATTTGACTTAATTTGAAAAAATAGCAAATCAAATTCAAAAGAGAAAAAAAGTGAAGTTCAGGACCTGGTGTGGCACCCACTTAACAACGCATAATGCACAAGTGAGACTAGTCCACCAATACACCTATTGGGGGTCCGACCCCACACAAAGATTAAAAAGTCCTTAATGGCCTCCTGAACCTCCCTACTCAAAGGTGATTGAATAGACGATCATGAAGTCTAAAAGAGTTGGTCGTACTTTCCCAAGATAGAAATGGGTAAGGTATGCCAATGGAAGAAGGGTAATTTGACCTAAGAGGGACATGGACACATTACTCATTATCGACACTATTTTTGGTTAAGGAGTTGCCCGTTAAAAGCTGTCAGCCGCCGCAATTAAAATCTCATCGCCCGCTTCAGAAGGACATTTAATTTACATAAATCAAATCGACCCTATATTTTTCATAGTGTAAATGAAAGAGCACTATACCTCAAACACTGTATTCATCCCGAAGGATAAATACAACACATGAGGATGAGGCTAGATCAAATAAACTAAGAAATATATGGGATCTGTTTGATCTACGAAACCATTTTATTTTCCGACAAGTTCCCCATTTAATACGAAAAACTAAATTAGGTTTATATTAAGCTAGTTTCGGGAAAGCTTCCTATAAGGGCAAGCCTCTATAGTTAATTACATCTTAGATAACCAAAGTCACCTAAGAAAACTCTTGATAAAAATTAGGAAATATTATCTTCAAAGAGATCAAAGGATAGAACTTTTCAACGAAATCAGACATAGAGGTGTGAAAGGGGAATGGTTCAAATTTGGAACATTTTGTTGTAAAGTCAAAAGGAGGAAGAACTAGGGGAGGGGATGTCACAGACACGGATTCGAAGGAGAATTTCGGTGACTTCCTAAGTTATCCTATTATTTGGCTTCAATTTAGGAGAAATCATTTACATGTTTCATCCTGCCAATTTTATTAATTTAGGGCTACATTTGTGTGAAACGATAATAGAAATAACCTTGAAGATGTGTAGATTTATGTCGTGATGAATGTGGATTTAGGTCATGAAGATCGACAACCTCAGAATCCTAAGACGATTTAGGGCTTATATTATACAATAGAGCTATACGAAGGCCTAAAGATGAGTTGAGGATTTTTGTTGCATAAGCAAACAACCTCAAAATCTTTTGGCTTGTTGTTTAATTCTAGGGAATGAAATTGATTTATATGATGTAGATGTGTTTTGCTATTGAAGATGACCGTGCTGCCCACCATGCTAGCACTAAGCTCCTTACCGTGATGAGTTTAAATTTTATAGTGTGTCAGGTTATGATGTCAAATAATATTTCTTTATGGTTAAAGTTCCTTAAATGTTATGGGGCATGTTATAGTTGATTAGAGCGACACCGGTTAGGATTCTCGGTTCCCTCATTCCGGTAACACTATTTTCGATCGGATTCACCTAGTCAAAATAAGTTTACTAAAGTGATCTTAATGACCAATGTACTTTCATTTAGACTATGGGAGGCCTTTTTAGCAACCGTAGGTTACCTGCTCTGAGGTATTCCTAATCACTTGATAGAGACGTCTTAATTTAGTTGCAATTGTGGTTTCGTGATGTTTAAGATTAAATTTTGAGTTTTCTTGAATTTAAATTATTGTGGAGGTGATTTTTAACTTGGTTGATTTAAGTTTTTGTTTTAGTTTTGTGGCTATCCTAGCAGTTTTAGATTTTCATTCAGCGTGGCATCGTTGTTTAACATGCAAGTTTGAAATAAGAAGTACAAGAAGGCAAATGCATTAATTTAAAAGCGTACCTGTTGAGTCTTCTTGCTCCACCACCTGAAAGGTTAGTACTTGCAAGTATTGCAAGAAGGTTTAAGTTATAGGAGTAGATGGAGGTTTAGTTACCAAACCCTAAGTTATGATTTTATTGAATCTCAGAAGATCCTAGTAGATAATTTTAGAACAAAATATGGCAAGTCCAATTTGCCCTTCAGAATATCCAATAGATTTCAAAATGTTCAAGGTGTGGTCATAGATCATTTTGAATGTCTCTTGAAATATCCTGAGTTCATTTTGATCTTATCATAATGTTCCAATAATCATTTGAGGCTAGAGTGTGGCAATCCCATTGATCACTAAGGCTTAAGAATTTAATTATCCCAAGGATAGGATACTCAGTTAGTCAATTGATGTTTCATTTAAAAGTTATGTGAGTGGACACCCTTAAGGCGTGTTTGAGTCATGTAAGATTGTGGTTCCCGGAGTTAAAGTGAGGCTTGTAGTGATTAAAGATGTTAATCATCAATCATATAATTTTCTAAATCCATTCAACTTAAGGTTAGACATCAAACCTATGGCACTACCAAGCCTTTAACAATCATAATGAGTGAAATGGTGGTTTTCAAAGTTTTGATGTAAGTGTCATATGTCCTTACTAAATGATCACATCATTCTTAACTTTGGGCTTAAGAAAAGTAAGTTATCAGCTTCCGGCTTAAGCCCATCACTTAAGAATCATTTGATCTTTAATAGACCTCCAAGTCATGAAGATTAGGAGAATTATACTCTTAATTGATGTTGTGTAGGGGTGTTGAATGGCTTTCTACCTTTTAGCCCCATTGTATTTCAATCATCCAAACATGTTTATTAAGATCAAACTTACCCATTTTCCCTTTGATAATCCTAAATTTTGATTAAGGCACCAAAGTCTAAAATTACTACTTTTCCCTTGGGGCAATTCATCTCCTAACTCATTAAACACAACTCAAATGATTTTGAGGGTTTAGAGCATCATATCCATGAGGTAATTAGGATATTAGAGGAGGATATGTGGACCTCTCAAAATTTAATATAATTTAGATAATTGTTTAAATCTAGAAAATAAGATTTCAAAAAGGTGATTTATTTAATTTCCCAAAATAAAGTTTTTCATTTTGAGAAAATTATCTTAGGATTCCTTAGCTCAGAGAAATATTTATGTAAAATTTTATGATTTTTTTGAATTAAATTTTTATTATTATTATTTTAGTTTAGATCATTTTTCATAATTTATTTTAAATAGCAAATAGTGTTTTAATTATAAAAACCATTTTTATAATTTAATTTGACTTCTGCGAGTTCAAAAAACTGAGAGAATCAAATTTTATATTTTTGTGAATTTTAATTTATTTATTATAATTATTTTAGTGAGAAAATAAAGAAAACTCACTTTTAAGCTTTTAAAAATTTATTTTTAACTTAGGAAAATTAGGAAAAATATTTTGTTGAGTCCCAAGTGATCAGAGAACAGTTATGGACATTTTCAAATTTTTTTCTATTTGTAGAATTTTTATTTATTCTTAATTATTTTAAATTCAAAATGAGGCTCAAAATCAAGTAATTTACCAAAAATAAATTTTATTTTTCCTAAGTGCCTCTAATCACAAGGAACTCAGAAAACCACATTTCATAATTTTTCTAAGTGTATTTAATTTATTATATTTTTTTTGTACAAAAATACAAGCTTTCTTAAAAAATCCACTAGTGCTTAAACTAAGCCAAATAATTTTAAAATTTTAATGTGGGTAGATATGATTTTTATGAACAATGAGGAGTTGATTTTGTTAATTTTTTATATGCATTTAGTTTACACAAACTAATACAAGGTATCCACATTTAACAAAGTATAGAAATTCACAAAATGATTCAAAGCATCACAATATTTTTCCTAGACTTCTCCGACTACAGGAAACCTACTAAAATTGTTCTCATAAATTTTCAAGTGATGTTGTGATTTATATAATTAAAATAAGCCAAAATGGTCACCTTAGCTTGAAAATTAGGGTTAGAAACATAGAGATGATCTCTGAACTTGGAAAAATCGGAGAACATCGTGTTTGTGATGAGGAATAAAACCTAAAAATCTCAAGCCATGTTGAGCACTCCTTAGTCATGGAAAGTTAAAATACCACAGAGGGTATTTAAATAATTTAAAATCATATGTTTGAGAAATAATTATTTTTTTTCCACATTATTCTCCTCTGTTCACTGAGCAAGGGGGTATTTTTTTTTATTTTATGATTTTTCTGGAGAAAGATATGGATTTTTGAAGTTTAGGCATTTAAAATAATTCAAAAATCCCATATTTTTCTACTTATCGACACGGCACCAACTCATCCTCGTTCGCTCTGAAGGCTCTGTGTGTCACTTTGCCATTTGATGTGCTAGCCACATAGACTCAATGTGAACCGCACTTTATGCACCATAGATCTGTCCGGCTTGATCTCCTAAGTTAAAATACCACAGAGGGTATTTAAATAATTTAAAATCATATGTTTGAGAAATAATTATTTTTTTTCCACATTATTCTCCTCTGTTCACTGAGCAAGGGGGTATTTTTTTTTATTTTATGATTTTTCTGGAGAAAGATATGGATTTTTGAAGTTTAGGCATTTAAAATAATTCAAAAATCCCATATTTTTCTACTTATCGACACGGCACCAACTCATCCTCGTTCGCTCTGAAGGCTCTGTGTGTCACTTTGCCATTTGATGTGCTAGCCACATAGACTCAATGTGAACCGCACTTTATGCACCATAGATCTGTCCGGCTTGATCTCCTTCGTCCGTTGAGTACACGCAATCGGACAACTCTCCGTTATCGTCTCCAACTTACCAAAACCGTGAGCCATTCACACTAAAAACTTAATATCTTGTCCTGGAATCAACCAAATCACATAGGGATTGCTTCTAAACTTTCATCTACTCAAGACGAACCTATCTATATAAATAATATGGTATGAAATACAGTAAATACATATGGAGAGTAAAAATAATTTTGGATTAGGGTTAGGGTTCATTACCTTTGTTTGAGAGGAAAGACTTTAATCAGATGGTTGTGGTAGCTTTGATTGGTTCTAATGAACCTCCGGATGATGTCCCAAGCCTTGGTGAATGGTCAAGGTATGAATTCGATCAAGGTTGTTTTCAGGAGTTGGTCTAGAGCTAGGTTAGAGGCTATTTCAGAGGGGGCTTTTGTGGGGAATCAATTTCTCTCACTGTCTGTGGATCTATGGAGAGTTATGTCCTAATTTTTATAGAAATTTTAGCTCAAAATTGAGCTTCCACAGTGGGGATAAGTGAGGGAAAATGGTTGGCTTGAACTGAGGAGGTCTTAGGGAGTATTTGAGAGCAATTTGGCAGAGTTTACTTAAGAAAATTTTAGCTCTTCTTTTTTTTGGCCATGGAGGTGATGTTTAAATAAAAATGGCCTAGGGTGGCTGTCATGGCCAAGGTTGTTTTCAGGAGTTGGTCTAGAGCTAGGTTAGAGGCTATTTCAGAGGGGGCTTTTGTGGGGAATCAATTTCTCTCACTGTCTGTGGATCTATGGAGAGTTATGTCCTAATTTTTATAGAAATTTTAGCTCAAAATTGAGCTTCCACAGTGGGGATAAGTGAGGGAAAATGGTTGGCTTGAACTGAGGAGGTCTTAGGGAGTATTTGAGAGCAATTTGGCAGAGTTTACTTAAGAAAATTTTAGCTCTTCTTTTTTTTGGCCATGGAGGTGATGTTTAAATAAAAATGGCCTAGGGTGGCTGTCATGGCCAATTGAGGGGTGCAAAATGGTGCTTAGGTGGAGTGTTTTTAAGTGCTAAAGCCAATTAGAATTGGCCTGCTCAAATGGGTGAGTTTGGGTTTGAATTTTGGCTTGGGGCTCTCAATTTTGGTGTTTTTTGGCCACTAAGTCGGCTAGCAGTGCTAGGGGAGGTGGCTAGGAGGTCAAATGAGCCAGTGGGAGGGTTAATTATGGTTGACCCACAATGGCAAGTGATGATGGGGGACATTTTTGTTTAAGGCCCATAAATAGGAATAAATCCCATAATTTAGTGATCTAATGGTCCATAACACACCATGGCTGGTCCAAGAGGGTTTAGCCTGCTCAATAGAGTGTACTTAGCGACTGTGGAGTCATCAATTCGGTGGCTTTGAGATGGCTAAGTTAATTTTGGTGCATGGGTCCAATTTGGGTCCAAGTGGCTAAGAGTTGGGTTTGGGTTAGACTAGCCATTTTCTTTGAGCCCAATTGATTGATGAATATTGTATGGATGATGTTCATGAAGATTTTTTGGTGAAGTATTGAAATGATTTTGAGTTCAATTGGAAGCTCAATTTGAAGGATTTTTGGATTTTGGTCAATTTGGGCATGTTGGACTAGACTTGGGTCTAGGTTGAGCTAAGATTGGGTGAGGTTCAAATTAATTATTAAAAATGGTCTATAGGAATATCATGAACAATTTTCAACATAAATTGGGTGCCCAATTTTGGGTTAAGGCATTCAATTTGGTGGAATTAGGAGACAGCCAATTTAGGGCAAATTTGGGGATTTTTGGACTTGGTTGAAATTAAATGAAATTGAGGCTTCACCAAGGCCAAATGAAGGTCAGTTTTGGTGTTTATAAGTTTTATAAAAGATTTAGGATCCAAATTTGGGCAAATTAAGTAGGCTATGATTGGGTGAGGTTCAAATTAATTATTAAAAATGGTCTATAGGAATATCATGAACAATTTTCAACATAAATTGGGTGCCCAATTTTGGGTTAAGGCATTCAATTTGGTGGAATTAGGAGACAGCCAATTTAGGGCAAATTTGGGGATTTTTGGACTTGGTTGAAATTAAATGAAATTGAGGCTTCACCAAGGCCAAATGAAGGTCAGTTTTGGTGTTTATAAGTTTTATAAAAGATTTAGGATCCAAATTTGGGCAAATTAAGTAGGCTATGGGGTTCAATTTGGTGGGATTAAGTCATAGGGCCAAAATTGGCGGTCTGACTTAGATCAAGATTGAGCTCAAAGCATGGGCCAATTAGGCTTTTATTTGGTTTAAATTGTTAATATGAAAGGTGAATCTGAGTTTAGAATTAAAATTGAGGGAAATTGGGACCAAGTTGATGGACATTTAAGGTGTGGAAATTGGGCCTTTAAAGGCAAATTGGGAGGGTTTTGGTCAATATGGTCATATTGGCCAAATTGGTTTCAATTAATTGAATTTGAAGACATTTGAAGCTATTTTGGAGGTTTTGGGAAAGTTTGGGGTGCCAAGGGTATTTTTGTAATTTTGGCAATTTTTAGGGTATTTTGGCAATTTTGGAATTTTTGGGTTATTTTGAGTAATTTGGGTATTTTGAAATATTTTGAAATGATTTTTGAACAAATTTGGGTATTTTGAGTGAGTTTGGGAATTTTTGGCCAAATTTAAGGTTTCAAGGGCATTTAGTTAATTTGGGTGGATTTAGGGGCAAAAGGCCAAGTTGAGTATTTTTTATGGAATTGGGAAGCCAACCACCATATGTGAACTATTGACCAATTGAATCCCCATTTGGGTCCTCTATGTACTGATCTTAGCTAGACCTTAGCCTAGGGCTAGTGGGTTTAGGGGACCATCTACATGAGTCTCCCAAAAGAATCAAGGGATCAAAGTCAACCATTTTGGGTTTGGGGTTATGAGTGATTCTGGGTGATAGTGAGTTTAGGTGAGTGAAATAGCTCCAGATAAACACCCAGGCTAACCCTAAGGTGAGACAGTCATATGGGGGCTCATCTTGAGCTCCCTCATACTGACCCCACCTACTATGTGCTAGAGGTTAGGACCAATATGTGGACTTTCAAGTTGAGCAAGGAGGAGTTTAAAATTTCTAATGGTGAGGGTTCCTATTCTAGTTTTCTAAGAATAATAAACAGGAAAGTCCTATGACTAGAACTTAAACAACTAAAGAGGGAAAACCCAACCTGAACCAAAATTGAGGTCAACAAATGGACCGCCAATAGGGGTGGTGTGCTAGGCAAGCACACCGCGCATATTGGCGTTGACCGACTAGATCAACAAAACCAATACAAACTCCTAAATCAACAAAAATAGAAGGAGTTTAGAATTTTGTGTGCTATTTGTTTCTGTTGCGGAATTAACAAGCAAATAGTTGATCAAAATCAGGAGGTAGAAACTCTCATTGGGGATTGGGGAGTGGGTTTGAGTTATCAAATTTTAGGTGCTTATAGAGGATGGAAGTCAGTGTGTAGGTGCTGTCCCCGAGGTGGGAATCAAAATTTATGTACCAATCCTAAGAGAAAGTTAGAATTTAAGTACATACCTCAAAAGATAGGAATCAGAATTTAGCTAATGATCGCGAAATGAGAATTGAAATTTAGGTATCAATCTCGGAATGAAATTCAGAATATAAGAATCAAAATTTAGGTACTGATCTCAAAATAAGAATTGAAATTTAGGTATCAATCTCAGAAAGAAAGTCAGAATATAGAAATCAAAATTTAGGTACTGATCTCGTAATGAGAATTGAAATTTAGGTATTAATCTTAAAAAAAGAGTCAGAAGTTAGGAATCGACCTCGAAAGGAGGGAATCAGAAGTTAGGAATTGATCCCAAAAAGAGAATTGAAATTTAAGGATCAATCTCAAAAAGAAAGTTGAAAGTTAAGGAGCGACCTTGAAAGAAGGGAATCAGAAGTTAGGGACTGATCCCAAAATGAGAATTGAAATTTAAGGATCAATCTCAAAAAGAAAGTCAGAAGTTAGGGACTGACCTTGAATGAAGGGAATCAGAAGTTAGAGACTAATTCCCGAAGGGAGAATTGAAATTTACAAAGAGTTTGTGGTGTTGAACCCAAGATATGTTTCATGTGAAAAAGTTGACATTGTTGAGGAAGATATGTGGAATTTTGTGAGGTTATTTGTAGAACGTAAAATTGTGCGAGGATGTGAAGAGTATTAGTGCAAACAAAGATAGTCGTGCTGCCCAAGCAAAGAGTAAGACACCTCAAAATTGAGAGAATCAACTCAACAGATTTATTTTCTTTTCTTGTTATTTTCATAACATTTGATTATCAAAATATGTTTTCAACATTCAATTTTAGTTGGTTGATTTTTCAAAAGAGAGTTTCTTTTTTATTATTTTTTTTATTGAATTTTATTATCATCAAACTTTTGTTGTTTTGTTCTTTATTCATTGTAGTCTCGAACCAACGTATGGTTTTGTGACTTTTATCCATCACACCAAAAAGGGCAAGTGAATGAACAAGCATCATTTTGAAAGTGATTTCATTAATCTGCTTCAATAGGTGCTATAGATTGAGTACAGGCTAAAACCTCGAAAGGTACAATATGTTGAATGCATCACAGTACATTTAAAAATGCTCATGCTGGGTACATATCACAAGCTGAGCATATATAATACATATATCATCATATCTGCTGTGTCGAATCATAGTAAAAAGGTTTCCTCTGAATGTCTATTTCTGGTGGGGCGAGCTCCCGATCGAGCTGACCTACTAAACCACGCTCCAGGATAAGAGTTCCCTTTGTGTGTGCTTAAAGGTGCAACCCTCCCATAGCTCGTATGGTAGTAGTTCTTCTAACTCCGGATCAGACTGAAATCCATATGGCATTTTGCTGTCATCCATCCTTCGAAAAGCTACAGACACCCTAAGACGTCGTACCTATGGAATGCAATGTTTGGCGATGTCTACTCTGTTTCCTTTAAGAACCAGCACTGAACCAACGGGTAGTGAAATCTTCACGGATCCTTTGAACTCGCTGGGGCCAACGACATTTATTTTCTTTTCAAATAAATTGTTGCTTTTGCTCATGAAAGAAATCGGCCAGAAAGGTCTCACCAAGTCGTGATGGTCAATATGTCGGGGTATGCAGTCACCTTCATCATATATATTGATGATACAACTGTTGGGAATACAGTCGGCTGGAAGTATGCTCCATTGGACCATTCTCTTAATCATCAATTTTATCATGGGATGTAGTGGGTCCACCTGATCGTGTCTCATAATCCCTGGGGGATTTCCTTGTCTATATTTTGTGAAGTTGTAATAGCAGCCACATTGTATGATGATCCTGCCCATTCCACACATCCATTTCTGTGGCTCAGAATAGGTTCTTTCCATCAGAAGGCCCACTTGACCCCTATCTCTTAGATAAAAAATGCAATCGAGAATACTTCTTTCGTCGCTTTCAGAGAAGACCCTGGTGTATAGCTCCAAGCCTTCTAGTATGTTGATGAACCTTCCTTGAACTTCTTTATAGAATTTGAATTCCCTTTTCTATACTTTGATCAGTTTATAAAATTCTACCACGGTGATAAATGGTGGCTGTCGAGGGTGCTCCCTCATTTTGACATCGGTAGGAATCCAAGCTGGTGCTGTCTATCGCTCCAGTGGAATATATGACTCTGTATTCAACAGGATATACGACTCTATATCCAACAAGATATATGGTTCCCCCATCGGGTGGTCAGCGGTCTGAAATTCATCGTCAGTGGATGCTTACTCCTCTAAGGTACTGTAGTGCTCCAGGTGGAGGACGTTGCAATCCGGGCACTCCACAAATGCCTCTGTAGCTGGTGTATGTGTAAGTATCTCGGCGTTGCATGTCGGGCAACCCTTACAAAGAACATTTGAAACTCGTGGTATCTCTGGCTCTGTAGTGAGTTTGGACTCATCATCTATAGAAGGTAGGCTAGAAGAGGTCTCTCTCATGCCTGAATCATAGATATTCCCCTCAGGGATAGTGGTGAGCAAGTTTTCTGCCTCTTTATGGCATCTTCTTTATTCACATAAGAAAGCCCTATGTTTTTAGCAATTGGTGTTTCAGAACTGATTTCTCTGCAGCGGTGTATCTAGTGGTATTTCATCATTGGCAGCGACCAGGCCCCTGGTTGGTGTAGCTATCATAGATGGCAGGCAACTAGTCCCGTCCATCGGGTCTTGTTGTACTATCACATTTTTCCCTTTTAGTGAAGAATTATCTCTGTTGCTTAACCTTAGTAGCGATGGTAGCCCTTCTTTTTCTTGACGGCTAACCAAATCCATAAGAGGACCCTCATACTCCATGTGGATTTGACTGAAGTCTGTGCCGGAGTCTGTGGTGCCACCCTGCGGCGCTCTTTCCTCGTTAAGTGCAAGGTCCCAGCCATATTTGAAAGAAAAGATCAGCCTTCTGCCTGACATTTTTCTATGCAGACGACAAGAAAAACATCAGTGAGCTAAACTTTAGTAGGAACAAGAACAAAACAAAGTATTCTTAATAAGAATTTTAATTTACATTGGTGAGAAAATTGTTCATTTATGTATGTATTTGGTTTAATTTTGTAGAATATCGAATTTAAAGGTAGAAAAGAGAAAAAATTGAAGTATGTAATTTCAAAAAACTCTCATTATTTTGAGGTTAACTTTATTACAAAATTTGGACCCGGTCACAGATGCATGGCCAAATAAATAACCCAGAACGATCAAAATTTCAAAATTTCATGCCAAGCAATGTCAAGTTGTGTAGTATGTCTTCAGGTATTGTCCATTGATTGGCATCATGGATCTTTCACCCCGAGAATCTACTAGCTGGTAGGCCTCTTCTGTGTAGACCTTTTCCACAACAAATGGTCCCTCCCAGGTTGGCTCAAATTTTTCACCTATCTTGTGGCATGCAAGAATAGGCCTTTTGAGCATGAGTATGAGATCACCAACTTTGAATGTCCTTGGGCGGACCAATTTGTCATGAGCTTGTACCATCTTCGCTTGATAAAGCTCTAAATATTATTGTGCTTCTAGTTATTTTCCTTTAAGAATTTTTGATTCCTCAAGTATGAGTTTTAGAATTTCTTCTGTTGTCAGTTGATTGGCGACAACGACTCTGGTAGATAGCATTTGAACTTCTAACTGTAGTACGACCTTGGTCCCGTACACGAGCTTGTAGGGTGTGCACTGATGACATTTTTGGGTTGTATCCATACAGTCGGACATCATTGCCGGTCAATAATTTTTTAGTCTTTTGATCTTCATTTTCATCTTTGGCCCTGATTGGTGAACGCCACACAATCCAGCGTGTACTTCTTTGACAATATTTTATGCTTCGGCTCTTCTTAGGCATCGTAGCCACATATGATTGAATGATCTTCTGTAGAGGACATTACCTATTAGAGCATATGACATAGCCCTTTTTGTGATGTGGTGTGCCTCAGACTTGTACTCTGATAGTTTTCCAGTTTGCAAGTATTCAATTAATGGCTTACGCCAATCTCCATTGATATCAGCAACTACAATCATCGTTTCTTCTTCTCTTTTGAGCTTCTATATATTTTTGAGGCCAATTCGAGACAAATCTTATCTTCCTTGTACCGGATATCAATGGAATCCTCCTGGGGACATGCTAGTTCCTTAGAATCTGGTATAAAGTTACATTGGAAATTTGCTCCAACAGCTTCTTTGCATATTGATGGTATTCTACTAATCTTGGCTTTAAAATCTTGTACTGCTGGATGACGAGCTGAGAGTTACCATAGATGACAATATCTGTTATGTCCATTGAGATTGCTAACTCCAACCCGGTAATTAAGGCTTCATATTCTACTTCTGTTGTTGGTGCATGGCTTTGTCAGGTGGTATGAGAACCTCAACATACCCTTATCTGGTGTGATAAAGATCAAACCAATCCTTACTTTGCCTTGTATAATCATTCCTGATCCTTTATCTTTTTTGGCATACGAAGCTCCGTCGAAGTACATCTCCCAGCGTTGCGCACCGGAGAAAATCCATATGTAATACTTGTTCATCTGGTAACTCATCATTAAGAGGGGACCCTGTTGGAAGTGGGTGTGCAGCGAGGAAGTCCACTAAAATTTGTCCGTTGTTAGCACATAGTGAAAAAAAAGTTACATCAAATTGCAATAAAATCAATGATCATCTTGCTAGACGTCCGGAAAGTGTTGGTCGGGTAATCAAATTTTTACAACAAATTGACTTTTAAAATTAGGGCAATATTATGAGAAGGCATGTAATGTCTTAAGCTTTTTGGCGGCAAAAATCAAAGCTATATAATGTTTCTCAATAGGCAAATACCTTATCTCCGTCAGTATTAGGCGACAACTCAAGAGTAGAGTGCATTTTCCTTACCCTCGTCTTTGACTTGGGCTAAGAGAGCTCCAAGAGAGTCATCTAAGGCCGCAATAAAAAGTATTAAAGGTTTCCCTGGGATAGGGGCTACTAAAATAGGAGGCCTCATTAAATATTGTTTAACGTCCTTGAAATCCAGCTAGCATTTCTCTTCCCAAATGAATTTGACATCCTTTTAAATTAATGCGAGAAGGGCTGACACCTACCTGAGAGATTAGAACTAAAGTGTCTCAGATATGCCAATTTTTCTTAGAAGGAACATAGTTGTTTCAAGGTCTTGAGAGGAGGCATTTCCAAGATAGCTTTAATCTTATCCAGGTCGATCTTGATTCCTTGATGATGGACAACGAATCCTAGAAATTTCTCGAAAGTAACGCCAAAGGCGCACTTTAAGGGATTTATTTTAAGGACATATCGCCGTAACCATTCGAACACAATCCTCAAATCATACAAATGGTCTATTTTTTGTTTACTTTTGATGACCAAATCATGCACATAGCATTCTACTTGGTTGTGAATGAGATCTTCAAAAATCTTTTTCATAGCTTGTTGATATGTCGCTCCAGTGTTCTTCAACCCAAACGACATCACTGTGTAGCAGAAAATCCTGATAGGTTTCCTGAAGGCTATAAGTGTTGCATCTTTTAGAGCCATCTTGATTTGGTTTTACCCCAATGATCTGTCCATGAAGGAGAAAATTTCATGTGTCGAAGCAATATACACCATCATTTCTGGTATCGGTAACATAAATTCATCATTTGGACATGCTTTGTTCAAATCCCTGAAGTTTACACAAACATGGATTGTCCATTTTTCTTGTTTACAGGTACAATGTTAGCTAACCATGTGGGGTATTGCTCTTCTCTTACAAAGTTAGCGTCTATTAATTTCTTCACCTCGACAATAACTTGCTACTTTATTTCGAGGCGCATTCTTCTTCTGACTTATTTTATTGGGGTCATACCTTTGTCCACCCCGAGTTTATGAAGTGCAACTTCTACTGACAGTCCTGACATTTCATCATAACTCCATGCAAAGCAATCTTTGAATTTTATTAACAGTTTGATCAACTCTAAAGATTCTTCATCTTTGAGTAGAGTTGAGTAGAGACGTTGAGTAAAGAACTTATAAATGTAGGCCAGGGCTGCTCTTTCGTCTTGAGGTGAATTTCCTTCAATTCATTGACAGTTGACTTGATTTCTTCCTAAAATTATGGCGGAGCATCTTCTATTAGCTGATCAGTAGAGTCATCCATATATTGAGGCAATCATCTTCTGACTTATTAGTAATAATCATGCAAAACTCTGAATCATCGACTGACCCGACTACACCAAATCTGAGACCCTCTTTCGAGTTGGGAGTTTGACTTTAAACATCCCATAATTTTTCAAAAAGTTGTAATTTATCTTTTGGCATTCATTTTGGAAAATGTCCTTGTTGAATTAACTTTTGTACACAAGGTGAAAAGTAACTAAAAGGCAATTCCATTAATTCATTAGGATAATCATCCACATTATCCTTTTCTAAATTGACATGTTTTTTAAGATTAGTAGAAGTAGAAGCATGATAAAACTTGATCAGTTTTGAACCAGCGCTACAGACTTCCTTGACCTCTAAATTCATGACCTTTTGAGGGAGAATCGAAGTAAGGGTCATTGTGTTCACATAGTGGTTTATATGATCATACATTGTTTCATATTCACTTTTCTCCATATCTTATAAGGATATCTCGTACTAAGGTTTCTTCTGTTTTGTCATCATTATTTCATCTTCAGAACTGTGTTCATCACCAATATAGATGATCGACCTAGTCCATTCAACAATTAAATTGGTTCTTGCTCGTCCACGTCCTTGGCCTCGACCTCGGGTGCCCGAACTAAAAGAACCCCCACCAATGTTTTGTGAAAGAGTGGTGGGAGATAGCTGAAGCAGAGTTAAATGGATTCCTCTTTGTGATTTTTTTGAATCTTTACGTTTATTTGTCACAATTTCACGAGAGAAGACAATTTTCTTTTGAGGCGCATAGTAGGTGGCATGTTCATGAATGTCAAATTCATGAACTGAAAACGGTTGTAGATCTCCCTTGATACAATATTCTTGTCCTTCCTTGTAGTACTTAATGCATTGGTGTAGAGATGAAGGAACTATGTTGTCTTCATGAATCCATGGTCGACCAAGTAGAGCATTAAAAGAGCTCTCGACGTCGATGATATGGAACTCAGCGGTAGTTACTAGTTCTCTAACTTTGATAAGTAATGTAATCGATACAAGAGCTCTCTCTCCATTTTGGTTAAATCCTCTTAACATCATTTTATCGGTTGTGGGGTCTTTAGGCTTCAATGTCCAAATAGGCCAATGTCCGCAGGCTCATCAAGCGAGGGATGCTCTAGGATCTACCAAGACTCCGGACAACACAAATTTGCCAATTTTAACGGAGATATAAAGTGGATGATTGTGGTTTGTGGTACCGAGCAACAAATCTTCTTCTGTGAAAAATATGTCAGACGTTCTTTCAATGAGAAAACTTCATCCGAGCATGTGCTATCCAACTGGGCTAAGCAAATCTCTGTGTCAAGTAAAGCTGTAACCAGAGACTCTCTCATCTCCTTTGACAGAATTAGAGCGGTCGTAGATGCTTAATTTGGCCGGAAACTTCCTAAGTTGAGCTAGCACGTTGTAATCCACTTCGTATTATTCTCCAATTTTATCTTGATTATGTGGTTCTTCCACTAGTGGAGGTGGAGGTAGCTCTTCTCGAGTTACTATTTGCTTTCTTTTATCCACTAGAGCTGTTCTCGGGGGTAACACTCTCCCGCTCCTTAAGTTTGCTTCCGTAATTTCTTCTTCTTCAAAAATCATTATTGAATCTTTTGGTATTTCTTCTTTGTCGGAAAGATCTAAGTTGATGGAAAGCGGTACGCCGTGGCGCTCGAGGATTGGTTTTTCACTCCTGGCACTGTCGTAGTTGGTATTATCAATGTCATCTTCAGTCTTGTTAATGAGTTCGTCAAATTCAAGTACGATTTGAGGATCGGTTTGGGTATCAAGATTGAGGCACGATTGGTCAAAATCGGTTACATTGTCATAATAAACAGTTAAAATGTAGCTAAAATCATAATCATTATATTCATAAGACCTAGAGAGGTAAAAAGATAATCATACAAGGTTAGGGGTTTGAGGATTTTCTTCCATGAATCCAAGAAAACAAATTTAGTGGAGGCAAACCCTACCCTATCCTCCGTGCTATCAGTCTTTGTGTGGTATTCTTCTTCTTTGTCATTGACGATGACAAATTTTTTGGTTAAATTTTCATCTCGGGTTTGACAGGCTGAAGACTTTGAACGGAGGCTTGTTTTGAAGCATTCTGAATTTCATTCAGGACCCTCTTGAGTTTGTTCCAAGTCGTACTCCATCCATCTTTTCCAGTCTATGGGTCAATAGAAGAGATTGGCTCAGCCAAAATAATATTTATAGAACCCTTTTCAGGTTCTTTCAAATATTCTTTCAAGATCGTTATATTCTCTTCTTTAAGATTTTTCTTGAGCCAATCTTTGAAGACAAAACATTCCTTTATAGTGTGTCCAAGTAATCTATGATACAAGCAATAATTTGGTTGATCTTTCTTGTTGACCTCTTCGGGTTTCTTTGGATCTGGTAGTCTGAACTCAGGCTTCTTTATAAGACTTCTGAACATTTTGGGTACGGCTTCATCTTTGAAGGAATACACCACTTTCTATCATTTTGCCAAAGATATTTTCTTATTCTCTACTATGTATGATCCTCCCTGAGGCTATCACTGGCTACACTGGCCGGTTTTTTGTGGAAGTTTTTATTATTGTGTATGTTTTTGAGCATGTTGTGATGACAATTAATGAGGATTTACTGCATGTATCTTCATTGGTTATTTTCCTTTATCAATAGTTGCCACTATTCCTGACTTCTTTTCTAAAACTCTTGTTTCCTTGGATTTCTCATGAGAATCCATGTGTTTGATTTCTTCTTGAAGACTATTGGCTTTGCTGAGTATCTTCTCAAAGGATTTGATGGTAAGTCCCTTGAGCATGAAAGCTACTTACCTATGATATGAATGCTCTTGAGCAAGATCTCAATCGCGTGATGTTCCTACAACCGAGGTTCACATTTTATGCTAAGGTTTCTCCACCGCAAAATATAGTCCACTAAAGTCTCATTGGGCTTTTGCTTTTCCATAAAGAGATCCCAATAGAGAGGTAATATTGCGCTCCAACAAATCTTTTCATGAACAATTGCTCTAACTTGGCGAATGTCTTAACTGATTCGTTGGGTAATTTGGCATACCAGTCAAAAGCGATCCCTGACAGGCTATTGACAAACTGACAGAAAAGCAAGCCTTCTCCAGTATTATCACAACGGGCTAAAAAATGTGATGTGCTGTCTGGGATTTCCTGTCCCACCGAATATCTTAAAGTTTGGTGACTCAAAACCCTTAGGGTAGGGTATGACATCAAACTCCTCCGGGTAAGTTTTACCCTTTAAAACCAATGCACTAACCTTGGATTAGGCTAAGGCCTCCCGAACTTGTTCGACCATTTGCTTAAACTCCTTCTTTGACATGGCGCTTGATAGAAAATCCTTCTTTTCTTGCTCATCTCTATTTGCTGTGGAGACTTCCCTCCTTTCATCTGTGATATGTATAATCTCTGGTTGGTTGATTTCTGGAGAGGCTAACTGTGGGGGTTGAGACTGTCCCTGAGCTGTGGCCATGGCGTTCATGGCAGCGGCCATCTCTTCCATTCTTTTCTCCGTTTGGATGATTTACTAATCCCTTAGGAAGACAACCCTACGCAACTCATCTATGATATTCTCTTCTATAAGAGGTTGAGTGTCACGTGCAAATGCAGCGACTCTCATTTTAATGACATGGATATTTGATACACCAAAAATATATGCATTTTTAGACCCATATTTTACACCTATTTTTGTTGATATTGCATTTTAATGGAAGTTATTTTGATGTTTTCTTGCAGGTTGTTTATTTTTAGGGCTTAAAGCAAAAAAATGCAAAAAGGATGAAATTTTGAGTCAAAATGATGTTTTTGAAGAAATGCTCAGCACCAGCAGCGCCGACGGTGTAGAACAAATTAACGTCGAGATTTTTTACTCAGCGCCGACGGCGTCAGACCAGCTCTGACGGCGCCAAAGACAGTGCAGATCCCGTTTCTAGAAGGTTCAATGTATTTGGACGATTTTTTGAAGAGTTTTTGGAGGCATCTCTTGGAGAACCGACCTTGGCCTCTATTTGGGGTTGAATTTCATCAGAAAAAGTACTCCTCTACTTTGATTTTTTGCACCACATCATTCCATTCCACTTTCATATTGGAGTCAATTAGTGATTTTCTTTCAAAGTTTAGAGTTTTTGTGATGAGATTTAGTGTGAAACTTTCTGTAAGAGTGTTGGAGATGGAGAAAAGTGAGAGATATCTTCTTCCGGCATTTCTAAAAAAAGGCTACAAAGGGTTTGCTTTGAGAAAGATTTTTCAGATAAATATTGTTTGTTTATTAGTGTTGTATGAACTTTCTTTTATATTTAAAGTTTATGTTTTGTTATTTCTTTCTCATGAAGTCTGAGTTATTTCCTCTATCTTTCTCTTTACTCTGAGATATGATGAAATGAAGAGATAATATGAACGTGCCAATATTAAATTGTAAAATAAATTGTGAGCCAATATTA
>NW_018224082.1:38314-43964 GCF_001263595.1 Phalaenopsis equestris
AAAATATGATCCAGAAAATGGAGTATGAGTTCTACAACAGAGTAAGGATCACATTTGATTCCATGAAGGAGAACATCATTTATGAAATTAAGTGCAAATAAATAGGGAAATATTCTTTGTTGGGTGTAGAATTGGAGAACCTTTAGGGTGACATACTAACAACTTCAATTCAGTCTTAGTGTTTAAAAACTGAAGCGAGAGCTAGCCTGAAGGTGAAGGGAAGTGGGAGCTCTAGTGTGGGAGCCGACATCCTCATAGCCTAGCTACAGATTTAGGGACTAAACACTGATATTAGCGAATGATTTTCTATGCACTGTATGAGGGTAGAGAATTAAAATTGCTCTTATTTGGCACAATACATATTATGGATATTTATCTCATCTCATTTTACCATAGCCTCATTGTAGTGGGAATGATACTTTTTCACACTTTTTCGTGGGAATGATACTTTTTCACATAAGAATCTCCGTTACATAAACATAGTTAATAGATTAGTATTTACTGTTTTAATTTTTGCATATTTAATGTGATAATAGTTTAGAAATTTAATTTTGATTACATCTCAACAATTGAAATTAGTGATTGTGATTTCAATTGACTTTCTGTGAATTTTCTAGCGAATTTGTCATTTCCAATTTAAACCTTACCCGTAGTATCAATATTTGGGGCTTAAATAGAAAGTCCTTTATTACTTTATAATGATACGTATACTTGCATAGAACTGAATGTTAATTGATTATATTTTATTAAAATTTACACAATCTATCGCAATAAAAAAGTCGGATCAAGTTTTAGGCGTCGTTGGGTAGGGAAGGTAGCGATTGAATTAAATAATTTTGATAAATTAGGAAATTTATAGATAATATATATACCATAAAAAATTGTTATTATTAAAAAAAGTTTAAAAAGTTTAAAAATCAAAAATCCAAAAAGAAATATTTTTCTTAGAGTGTTTTACTTTGTTTGCTTTATTTATTTATGCAAAATATTGGATCTGAAGGTTCAGTACCTTACGATTTAGAATTGGAACATACTATTTGAAAAATTTAAAAATAAAAAAAAGAAATAAAAAATTTACAAGAAATGGCAAATAACTTAGATAATCCAATAAATGAAAATCGACAAAGACGTTTAAAAGATTATGCGAATCCGACAGTAGATGAACTTCACTTGACTATTCAAAATTCTGATGTTGCTGCTAATTCATTTGAGCTTAAACCTGCTATTATCCAAATGGTACAAAATAATCAATTTGGAGGATCACCTACTAAAGATCCTAACTTACATCTTGCTAGTTTTCTTGAAATTTGTGCTACATTTAAATATGACAGAGTGTCTAATGATGTTGTTAGGCTTAGACTTTTTCATTTTTAATTAAAGAAGAAAGCCAAGGCTTGGTTAAATTTCTTAGCACCTGAATCTATTAGAGCTTGGGGAGAACTATCACAAAAATTCTTGGCTAAATTTTTTCCACCCTCGAAAATCGCTAAGCTTAGAAATAATAATACATCTTTTTTGTCAGTTTGAAGGGGAAACGATGTATGAAGCTTGGGAAAGATTTAAAGATTTTTTTAAGAAGTGTCCACATCATGCTTTACCAGATTGGTTAATAATTCAAACATTTTATAATGGATTTTTACAATGGATTATCAGGATCACTGAGATCTATTATAGCTGCTTTTGCAGGTGGTTCATTAATGTCAAAACTTTTTGATGAAGCATATTTCTTTAATTGAAGAAATAACTACTAATAATTTTCAATAGCCCTTTGAAAGAGTAAATCTTAAGAGAGTAGCTAGTATTCATGATTCTGATGCAATGTCCATTTTGGCATCTTAAATTACTGCTATTTCTAAAAAGATTGATCAAATGTGAATGAACTTATCTGAAGTACCCCCAATAAGTTTAAGGAGTAATTTAAGATTCACTAGGACTTTAAAATTCATGAATATAAGACTTCAGATAATTTTAAAATTCATTAATTTAAAATTCTTTAGAATGGAGATGAAATTAAGAAATAAGTTTAATTTTAAACCTGGTTGAAAAAATCACCCTAATTTTTGTTGGAATAATTATAATGATTCGGTGAATCCATCCGAAAATCTGAACAATCAAGGAAATCCTAATTTTTGACCTTATTATCCTCCGGGATTTAACTCAAAACCTAACCCACAAGTTAAGGAAAAGAAGTTGACGATGGAAGAAGTAATGTTGAATATGGGAAATCAAATACAGAATTAATGGGTTGCTATTAGAAATATTGAAAATCAATTAGGACATATTGCTACTGCACTTAGTAATAAACCTTCTGGAATTCTTTTAAGTACTGTGGAAGTTAATTCAAAAGATCAAAATAAATAGCAAATTAAAGCTATTCAATTACAAAGTGGAAAAAAAGTTGAAACAAGGATCCAAAGAGAAACTGATGTTGATGAAGAAAAGGAAGAAATGGAAATTGATCAACTGGAAAATGAACAAACAAAGAGCCCTGGTGAAAAACCATTACCTTCATTTCTTCAAAGACTAAAACAGAAGAATAAAGATAAACAATTTACAAAATTTTAGGAAATCCTTAAGAAGTTAACGATAAATATTCCTTTTGTTGAAGCTTTGGAACAAATGCCAAGTTATGCTAAATTTATGAAGGATGAATTAAACAAGAAAATGAGTTTACAAATCATGAGACCGTTGCACTTTGTGAAGAGTGTAGTGCTATTATTCAGAAAAAGTTTCTTCAAAAATTAAAAGATCCTAGTAGTTTTACTATACCTTTTGCAATTGAAGAAAAGTTTTACGGAAAAGCTTTATGTGATTTAGGAGCGAGTATCAATTGTATGCCTTTGTTAATTTTTAAACATTTAGATTTGAGAAAAATTTTCCTTACTACTGTAACTCTTAAGTTAAATGATCGATCAATAACTTATCCAAAAGGATTTATAGAAGATGTGCTAGTAAAAGTGGATAAATTTATTTTCCTTTTAGACTTTATAGTTTTGGATATAGAGGAAGATAAAGAGATTCCTATTATTTTAAATTTTAGGGAGACCATTTCTCGCAATAGAGAGAGCTTTAATAGATGTGTAAAAAAGAGAATTAATGATCAAGAAGTGAAATTTAATATAACAAAAGTTATGAAATATCCTACAATAGAAAAAGATAATGAATGTTTCAGGATGGAAGTAGCTGATTATCCAAGTAATGAGCAGTTTAAGAATGAATTCAAAAATAAATTAAAGCAAGGAGAAATTTTTGATATTGAATATGAAGTAAAAGAAGAAGATTTAGATTATATTCAGTGCAAATTTGAAGCATTAGACTTGCTAGAAAAGACTTGCTAGAAAATGATTCTTTCAAGTATTAAACCACCTGAACATGAATTGAAGATATTACCTGCCCATTTAAAATATGTATTTTTATTACCTGCCCATTAACATGAATTGAAGATATTACCTGCCCATTTAAAATATGTATTTTTAGGAGAGTCATCTACATTGCTGAGTTAACTGAAATTCAAGTTAACTGAAATTCAAGAACAAAAGTTGATAGAGATGCTGATAAAGTATACAAAGGATTTTGGATGGACTTTAGCAGATATTAAAGGAATTAGTCCTTCAATTTGTATGCATAGAATTTTAATAGATGAACCAAAAGAACCTAAAGGGGATCCTTAGAGAAGATTAAACCCAATAATGAAAGAAGTTGGTAAAAAAGAGATTTTAAAGTGGTTATATGCTGGAATTATATATCCTATTTTAGGTAGTTTTTGGGTAAGCTCAATTCACCGTGTTCCGAAGATAGGAGGAGTGACTGCTGAAGAAAATGAGAAAAATTAATTAATACCAATAAGATAAGTAACTGGTTGGAAAATTTGTATTGACTATTGAAAACTAAATATGGCCACCAAAAATGATCACTACCTTTACCGTTTCTAGATAAAAAGTTGGATAGATTGGCTGGGAATAAATGCTATTGCTTTTTAGATGGATATACTGGATATCACCAAATTCCATTTGCTCTAGAGGATCAAGAGAAAACAATATTTACAAGCCCATATGGAACATTTGCATTTCGTAGAATGCCTTTTGGACTATACAATGCACCTGCAACAATGCACCACAATGCACCTGCAACATTTCAAAGATACATGATGTCAATTTTTAACAATTTTATAGAGCAAGGAATGGAAGTGTTTATGGATGATTTTTCTATATTTGGGACTATATTTAAGTCATGTCTTAATAATTTAGAAAAAGTTCTAGAGATATTTGAAAAAATCAACCTAGTCTTAAATTGATAAAAATGTCAATTTATGGTTGCAGGATGTTCTTGGGCATAAAATTCCTGAACAAGGCATGGAAGTAGATCTTGCAAAAATCCAAGTTATAGAAAAATTAGCACCTCCCAATAATGTTAAAGGGGTGAGAAGTTTTCTAGGACATGCTGGTTTTTACAGGTGCTACATAAATTTTTTTTTTTCAAAAATAACTAAACCCCTATACTAACTTATAGAAAAAGATACGAAATTTGATTTTAATGAGGAATGCATAACAACATTTGAATTATTAAAAAAAAATTAATCACTGCTTAATCACTGCACCTTAATCACTGCACCTATAATAGTACCACCTAACTGGGAGAAACCATTTGAAATATTGTGTGATGCTAGTGATTATGCTAATGGGGCTGTATTAGGAAAAAGGCACGATAAAAATTTTAAAGTTATATATTATTCTAGTAAATCTCTAAATAATGCTCAACTTAATTATACTATTACTGAAAGAGAGTTATTAGCTATTTTTTATGCCTTTGATAAATTTAAATCTTATTTAATTGGAACTAAATGTATAGTGTATACAGATCATTCTGCTATTAAATACTTGATGCAAAAGAAGGATGTTAAACCAAAATTAATTATATGGATACTTCTACTGTAAGAGTTTGATTTTACTGTGGTAGATAGAAAAGGAAATGATAATCAAATTACTGATCATTTATCTAGAATAGAAATAGAAATATTAACTAATTTTGCAAATGAAATTTTAGAAAATTTCCCTGATGAACATTTTTATAGTATTGATGAAATGGATGTACCGTGGTATGCTAATATAGTAAACTATATTGTAAGTGACATTCTACCACATGATATCAAGAATCCATAATTAAAGAAATTTATCTATGATTTGAAAGACTTTTTTTTGAATGACCCATATATATATAAACATTGTAAGGATTTAATTATTAGAATATGTGTGCCTTATGAAGAAACTCAACAGATAATTGAAAGAAGTCATGATTCTGAGTTTGGAGAATATTTTGGAATAAATAGAACTGCATATAAAATTTTGCAAGCTGGATTTTATTGCCCTACTATTTTTATAGATGTTAATGAATATATTAAAACATGCGATAGATGTCAACGAGTAGGAAATATTTCCAAAAGAGACGAAATGCCTCTAAATTACACATTAGAAGTTGAACTTTTTGATGTGTGGGGATTAGACTTTATGGGACCATTTATGCCTTCATTTGGAAATTTTTGTACATTACTTGCTGTTGATTATATGTCTAAGTGGATTGAAGCTATTGTTGTGCCTAGATGTGACACTCGGAGTTTTTCTAAATTTTTAATTAAAAATATTTATACAAGATA
>NW_018224082.1:43974-49070 GCF_001263595.1 Phalaenopsis equestris
CGAGAGTAATCATTAATGATGGAGGATCTCATTTTAGGAATAAGAGAATCAAAAAATTAATCAAGAAATATGATATAATGCATAGATTCTCTACTACTTATCATCCTCAAACTAGTGGTCTAGTAGAAATATTGAATCATGAAATTAAACGTAGTTTAGAAAAAGCTGTAGGTCCTTATAAATTGGATTTGTCTGCTAGACTAGATACTACATTATGGGCATACAAAACTGCTTATAAAATTCCTATAGGAATGTTATGTCCTCTTACAAATTGATCTTTGGAAAAAAAACCTTGTCATTTACCAGTAGAATTGGAACATAAAGCATTTTGGGCTATTAAAGAATTTAATTTTAATTCAAAGGATGCTGGTGAAAAAAGGTTTTTGCAACTCAATGAACTTGAGGAGATTAGAAAAAGCAGATTAGAACTGAAGTAAATGATAATGTGAAAATATATAAAGAGAAAATGAAAATATGGCATGATCGAAAGATTATTAAGATGAAATTTAAACCTGGACAACAAGTTCTACTATATAATACAAGATTGAGATTATTTCCAAGAAAACTAAAATCCAGATGTTTAGGACCATTTAAAGAGATTAAAGTCTATAATTATGGAACTGTTGTTATTAAAGAATCTAACAATGGAAAGATATTTAATATTAATGGGCATCGTTTGAAACATTATTATGAAGGGCACATACCTCAAACTAAGGAAGTTTAAATGTTAAGTCAACCTAATTAAACAAATGGTATGTCGGGCTGACGACGTTAAAACCAGCGCTTTGTGGGTGGCAACCCATAATTATATTACTATGTTGCTATCTATTACTATTTAGTTTGTTAAGTGTCTTATATATTAGTATATAATAATCCTACACAATTGCATTTATTATAAATTAAGTCAAATATTAGTATTGAAGGAAAATTTGGAATCGAATTGAATAAAAAAATGAAAATCGCAATTTTGGCCACTGGCACCGACGGGGCCAGAGTGGGCACCGACGACGCCCTAGATAACGGACTTCAGCGCCGACAGCGCCAATCAGGAGTGTCAATGGCGCCGAGTGCAGTTGTACTTTGTTATATGACTTTTGGCGGGTTTTGGCGTAATTTCACTTAATAATAACCACCAGGACGAGTTTAAAAGGCCTAAAAACATCCTTAGATGCCTAGTAACTTCCTATTTTCGGATTCCATGGCTTCTAATTCCAGAATACTTTGAGGTATGGAGTTTTCAACAAAGAGAGTTTATTAGTTTCAACGCACAATGATTATACAATAAATTTATTACGAAGAGGAGGTTGATCATGGAAAGTGGATTTGTTAATCATGGAGTGATCAATCCTATTGGTCCGATTGATAAAATCATTCTGCAAAGGCGTTGGGAAGTTCTGTGTTACACTACGTCTACGTTGGAAAGTTTTGTGTTACACTACGTCTGCGATTTTTGTAACTATGGTGAAGGAATTTTATACAAAATTACATGGAATTACTCAAGGTGTTGTCTTCGTACGAGGCAAAGCTGTACAGCTGTACCATTTACTCCTGCAAGTACTCCTGCAAGGATTAATGAATTGTATATGATATACAACATTCCAATCTGTCATTATACAAATTTCATTCCTACTTGAGATTTGATGCAAGATGTTTATAATCTTCTAAGGGATGAAAGTGATATGTTGGAGATACGAAACGAAGGATATGTTAGTTTCTTTACTTCATTACCTAATCCAATTTCGAAGCAATGACATTTCTTTATTACTACAAAATTACTCCCTACTATGAAAATTAGTAGAGTCACCAAAGAATGTGCTATTTTAAATCACTACATTCAAATGGAAAAGCTCATTGATATAGGGTCTATTATATTTAAATCTATTATGTGTATCCTTACTAATGGATCAATTTATGGACTTGGGCATCCATATACCATCTTTTTGATTTGCAGTCAAGTAAGTTCCATATGAAAGTTGAAAAAAGACTTTATTACCTTAGGCGCCCATGAATCCTATAGATGAGAATTATTATGAAAATGGAAATGATGTATTAGAAGCCATCATAGATAAATCTTCATATGCTTTAACTCTATTAATACCACTAGCAGTTGGAAGTTTGGTTGCTTTAGAAAAGAAATTGAAAAAAATTGAAAGGGAACTTCAGAGTATTATGAATGCAGTAGGAGATCTTAAATACCTTTTTGATCACCTAGATTGGAGAATGAAAGAAAATTTTGATCACACTGGAACTTTTGAAGTAGGATTAGTTCGGATGTTTGAAGAAAATTTGAAATATCAATTCTCGTACCGATCCTTCTACAACTTATATGTTCATTACCAATCTATGATAGATATCAGAAGAGGAGAAAGCACTGAAGAAGAGGCGTAATAATTAATGATTTTAAATTCACTATCTATTTTAGAACATTATATTTATTTAGTGTAAATGTGTGGATTTAATTTGGTTTGTTTTTTTTTTGCTTTAGAATTCTGAACTTTGATTGTGCGTATAGTTTTGTGACAACGTTTTGTGTTGTAGCTTAATTTTGACACTAATTTATAATTAAATTGTTTAATATGTGTGATTGTGTAATTTAAAAAAAATATGTTTGTAAAAGGTGTACTTTAAAATATAAAAGTTAGCTTGTTGTTGTTTGTGAAAAATCGTGTTGGTGAAATGTTTTGTTTTGTGAATTATTGTTAGATAAAAATTTATGTTTAAAATACTAAAAATTTTGGAGTAAGTCGATAGGAAATTGAAAAAAAAATCAAAAAATGAAATTTTTGGGCCTTCAGCACTGACGGCGCTGGAATCGGCGGCGACGACGTCCTCGACCTGACAACAGATTTTAACCCCTAAAAATTTGCAATTTTTACTGTGGCCACCATTTTTACGCTTAAGTCATCTTCAACCTTCGGTTTGGGCGTCTAGGGCTTGATTGTGGTCGGATTTGAGACAATTTAGAGGCTAAAAGATTTCAGCTTTCATCTTCTCTAGGTAAGAGCTACACTTTAAACCAAACTTTTTTTTATTTTTACCAAGGATTTATCTCACATTGCATGGATCCAAAAATATAAAAAATTTTTTTGAGAAATTTTTGAGAAAATCCTTTGGTGATGAACTATTACATAGTGATTTGAAGTTTAAAATGCTTTACATTTTGATTTTTAGAATTTTAGAATTTATTTGGATTTTTTAAAATTTTCTAGATTTTCTATAGAACCTAGATCGAGCAAAATAAAAATGGAATATGACGCAAAAAAATTTGTTAGTTTCAAAGCGAGTGCTTGATTTCATAGTTTGCAAGAAAATAAAAAATTAATTCAGGATCGAGGTTTTAAAAATCTAGGAGGAGAAGTTGAACGTTTGAGAACGAGAAGTTGAACGTTTGATTATTGCTCGGCAATGGGAAAACTTATGCTATTTTACTCCCGATGCGATAGCTAGGACTGTAATGAAATTTTATGCCAACCTTCTTGAAGCATCTGATGATTATGTATTTTTTCATGGAAAAAGGGTAGAATTTACTCCAAAGAAAATAAATGAGTTTTATTCTATAGAAGATGTGTATAGATGCCAGTATCATTCTTTTTCTGTTACAGATCAGGATTTAGATGAAGTTATTTCTTTTCTGACTAGTGAGAAAGGGGCATCAAAAATAAAAAATGGAGTTAAAATTAACTTTCCCCATACTAGTTTAAATGTAGTATTTAAGGCCTGACATTATTAAATTTCTGGAAGAATGATTCCGACGAACCGTCATAGTGAGGTGACCAAAGATAGAGCCATCCTGAACTACTATATTCAACAAGTTATGGACATAAATGTGGACTACATTATTTATAGGAACACTCGATCTATTGCTCTGGGAGAGACTTCAGGTAGATTGGCACACCCTGCTCTTATTTACACACTGTGAGCAGACAGGAGTTGATTTTAGACTTGATGAGGAGAGGATTTAGCCTCAGAGACCTATTGAGCCTGCAAACATCAAGGCATATGAGTATGAATCTCATGTTGACTGGAGATCTGACAATCAGGCTAGAGATATTCCTTCTACTTCTAGGGATATTCCTTCTACCTCTCATGGACCTACTTTTAGTGACCCCAGTAATAGAGAACTTTTGGATCAGATGATGACACAACAGGGAGTTTATTTGAGGATGGATTATAGAATGCAAAATATGGAAGCCAGATGCTCACACTGATGATTTGATTGGGCAAAAATTTGAGTATGGTGTTGCTTATGTTTATGCTTTAGTTAGATACCTGAGGGGAGAAGATTCAGTTCAGTTCCCTGTTCACCTTGTGTTTACTCCATATCAGCAGCAGAAGTTGGATGTAGATGAAGACGAAGATGATATTGACTAGTGATCTTTTTGTTTGTTTGTTTGTGTTTGTATTGTGTGATTGTATTGTTTGTGTTGTGATGTTGTTTAGACTTTATTTGTTATGTTATGTGAAACTGTAATGTGGAAGATTGTTTTCATTTTCAGAATTTTGTTTAGTTTTTTTTTTTTATTTTCAACACTTCGTTCTGTTTTGTGATTAGCTCTTTCTTAGCGAATTTTATATTTATTATGTGCAATTTAATGTTTTTAGCCTTGTAGTTTTCATTTTAGCACCTGCAGTATTTTCAAAATTTATGTTCAAAAATCAAAATGTCCAACAGGTATAAATTTTTTTAATGTATTTAATGTTTTCTTTTACCCTTCATTTTTAAAGCTCTTCATGTAAAAAAAGCTCTTCAAGAAAAAATCTTTTAAAAATTTAAGTTTGGGGGAGCGGGAGAAGAAGAAAAATCATTTTTAGAAAGAGAGAAAGAACTTAATTTTATTTGTCTTCACTTAATTATACTTTCAAAATTTTAAATTTAACATGATGTCGGCACTATTTTTGGTATGGGGTTTGCCCGTAAGAAGCTGTCGGTCATCGAAATTGAAATCCCATTTCCCGCTTCGGAAGGACATTTTAAAAATTTTAATTTTGAAAAAGATGAAGTCAAACTGACCCCATAATTTTCATAGTTTAGATGAAAGAGCATTTTACCTCAAATCCTGTATCTATCCCGAAGGATGAACACAAGAATTGAGGGT
>NW_018224082.1:50356-53341 GCF_001263595.1 Phalaenopsis equestris
TGCAACCTTTCTTAATGTCTGGTAAAAGGCCTTGGGTTCATTTAAACTTTATTATGTTACTTAATAATTCATCCTGAATATCCTGATGCTCAGTGAATATTGATGTCTTGATTATCCCTAAGAATAGTGTAAATGTCATTTGTCTTTTAATTTAAAGATTATGTTGGTGAAGACCCTGAAGGGGGAAAATTAGTGTATTTAGAGACACTTAACCAAATTTTTATCCCTAATTGGACTTGTGGTGTTTTTAAAAAAGTTTGATTATGTTCATTTTTCTAATCCTCTTTATCAATTTTTAATATTGGCTTAATTTCACCACTAAGTCCTTTAGACCTAAGTCGTGTGTGCATTGATTTTTGAAAGGATTTAGAAATTTAAGTGATCATTATCAAGATCATTTTAATTATCAAACAAGGGTGTGAAATCATTGATTTCCAAAATTATACCCCCAAATTCAAAAGTCATGAAGTTTCCAAAATTTTGAAAATTATGGTAATTATATATATATATATATATATTTGTCCTATAATTTGACAAGGTGAAGTGGATTTCTATCAATTAAGCCCATTTTGGTTACAAATCATCAAATGATTTAATTTATATCAGAAATTATCCATTTCCCATTTTGATTAAGCCTAAATGTTCATTAAGGCCAAAATATCCAAAATTACATTTTTGCCCCTAAGGGTCCAAACTTTCATAAACCCTAAGGGTCCAAACTTTCATAATTTGTCAAATTTAAGTCAAATGACTTTAGAATTTTTATGTAACTTTACTGATAGGTCAATTAATACATTAGAGGAGAAAATGTGGATTTTCACAATTTAATTTAATTCATATAATTATTTTTATGCAAAAATATGCATTTTCAAAGAAAACTTAAAAAGATGATCAAGACAACTCCTAATCACTTGAAATTTTTATATGAGCTAGATCTAGACCAAAAAGTAATTTGGCCAGAATTTTATGATTTTTTAAAGCTTCTGTGATTTATAAAAATTAATTGAATTTTTGGGGAATTTAATAAAAATAAAATATTTTATATGCTGAAAAATATGTTTTATATTTTTAGAAAATCCCTCTGAGATCAAAGAACCTAGAAAAATTTATTTTATATTTTCCTGATTTTTATTTGTTTTTCTAGAAATGAGTTAGGGCTTAAATTGCACAACATTATTTTGCAAAGACCTAAGGATGAGTTGAGGATTTATGTCACACTAGGTGGTCAACCTCGAAATCCTATGACTTGTTGTTTAATTCTAAGTAAAGATGTGTTGTTATAGGTCCTCATGTTATTATAGATCATTATTATGGAAAAATTAAGAAAGATATTCAAATGAGTCCTAAGTGATCAGGAAGTAATTAGGAACATTTTGAACCATTTTTTTTTATTTTTGAAAGTTTTAATTATTTTTAATTTGAAAAATAAGCTTAAAAATATAGTATTTTTTAAAAAATAATTTTTTATTTTTCCTAAGTGCTCATGATCACAAGGAACTCAGAAAAATACTTTTCACAATTTTATTAACTATATTTAATTTACTATAATTATTTCAATGCAAAAAATGTCAATTTACTTAAAAAATCAATTTTAGTGATAAAAATTAATCAAATAAATTTTATATTTTTACAGTGAATTAAAAAAAGTATTATTTACAGTGTTTAATTTTTTTTGTTAATTTTTGAAATATAATAAATTTATTTTAATTTTTATGAATTTTAGGGATTAATTAACTATAGTGATTTATACAAATACTAAAATTTAATTTATATTTTTCCAGAAGTCCACTAACCTCACGGAACCTACCAAAACAAGTCCCATAATTTCTTTATTTATATTTTAATTTGTATATTTATTTTACATAAAATAACCATCCAAACTTAGAAATGTAGAGATGCTTTCTAACTTTGGAAAAATCACAACATCCACACTGTCATGGTGAGTAAACCCCTAAATCCTAAGTCATGATGATTATTATATACCTAATTAAAATTAAAACATTACAAAGTCTATTTAATTAATTAAAAATCAGAGACACACCAAATAATTTTTATTTTTGTTCCACATTAATCTCCTCTATTCATTCAGCAAGAGGATATATTTATTTTATTTTTGTGAATTTTCTATGCAAAGATATGGATTTTATAAGTTAGGAGTATTTAAATAAAAAGGAAAAAAGTCCTATTTATCTATTTAAACAGCGCGTGCCACCTCAACCTACGACGGCTCCAAAGGCATGTGTGGCGCGCTCTGGTTGGATGCTGCCGTCCACGTAGCTTGGTGACTCGGCCCGCTGTTTATGTCTCGAAGCGCTGTCCGGCTCGATCTCCTCCGTCCATTTAATACACGCTCGATCGAACGACTCCCCGTCATCGTCCTCGATAGAATGATCCCGTGCCCGTCCAGACTAAAACCTTAAGATCTCGGCGTAGACTCAACCAAATCACTTTGGGTTTGATCCTATGGACTCGTCTAAGTGAGACGAACACATCTATACGGAATCAAGCCATTGTAAATGTAGAACTCGCGAAGGCTCGGGAGAGTAAGTAAGTTATACCTTTGCTCCGAGAGGTGTAGCCTCAATCAGTGATTCTTCACACCTTCGTTAGTTCCCAAAGAGCTTAGGGATGAAGCCTCTGGCTCTGGTGTAAAGCCTATGTATGATTTTGATCAAGGCCGATTTTGAGTGTTGGTCTAGAGCTATGGTAGAGGCTCTGTGGAAGGGGGATTTGATGGGGCTTTGGCTTCTTTCACTGTTGTGAAGGTGTAGGACCAATCAATTTGGAGTTTGGTGCTATGTAGGCTGGGATTGGGATCTGTCCTGGTTTCAGGCAAGGATTTGAGCTCAAAATTGGCTTGCCATGGTGGATTTGAGAGGGGGAAGTGGATTGGAATGTGCTAAGGGTCTCTCAAGAAAGCTTTTAGAGGAGTTTGAAAGGCGTTAGTGAATATTTTTTACCACACCACTAGTCATGGCCGTGGGG
>NW_018224083.1:0-383 GCF_001263595.1 Phalaenopsis equestris
AGTTTAAAAGAGATTAAGCATCGAAAGACTTATCGTAAGGTGACACGGTAAAATTTCATTTCTTGCTCGTTTTTGCTCCAAATTGCACCGTTTTTGCTTCTTTTTGCTCTAATGACCATAATTAATCATACCTGCAACAAAACATCAAAAATACCCTTCTTTAAAGTTTAATATCATCAAAAACAGTGTAAAATAGGTATGAAAATCTTAACATATTTTCTTTTGGTCAGGTGTAGAGTTAGAGGACTTTAAAGTGACAGGTTAAAACCCCCAACTTGGTTTATTGTTTTAGGATCTGATACGAGAATGTTAGCCCCCAGGTGGAGGGAATTGAGGGAACTCTAGAGTGAGAGCTAGTATCTTCCCTGCCTAGTCGGTCTTCA
>NW_018224083.1:395-1988 GCF_001263595.1 Phalaenopsis equestris
CTTCAGAACTATTCAAACTTTAAATTAGCCAGTGTTCTTTATAGCATCTCTAGTAAGGGTAAAAAATATTATTGCTCATGTTTAGCACAACACAATTTACATACTTCCACAATATAATTCCTATACTTATTACTGATTCATGATAAGAAGAAAGATATTAAGTACTTTTCTTCTACAAAAACTTTATTTATCTTTTTAAATTATTACTGCTTCGTTAAAATATCAAAAATACAAAAAATATTTAAATTTTAAATTCCTGCAAAAATCATTTTTAGTTTAAGAAATTATCTTTTTAAAAGTAGAAAAACTTTCTAGAAAGTGCATATTACATAATCTTCTCAGTGGGTTTGATATTCATGTCTTAATAAAACAAGTCATATATTACTTGATAACGATACGTATACTTGCGTAGTATCCTAATATAAATATATATAAACTAAAAAGATAAATTCTTATTTTTCTTCATGATCAGTTTTTTGGTTTTGTTGCAAAATAAGGAAATATAAGTGAAAAATACCATCATAACTATACTATACTGTGCATAAGAATTGAGTCGGGATCAAGTTTTTGGCGTCGTTGCCGGGGAAGAAAACTAAGTAAATTTATATTTTTAGAAAGTCTTATTTAAACTTTAAATATTGTATCTTAGTTTGTATGTTTTATTTTATTTTATTTTATTTTACGTTAGTGTATGCGTAGTTCAGGTTCTGAAGGAGTAGTGCCCTATGATTTTGAATTAGAAATAATTATTAGAAAAATCAGAAAAACTAAAAAAATTAAAAATCTTGAAAAATCCAAAAAAGTTACATAAATGGCAAACCAAAATAATCAAATGCTGAAATTCATCAAAAAACTTTGGATCTCGTCATAAGAGCTTTAATCTAACCTAGAAATTTTTATTTTGACCATAGATTTCTCCTACATTTTTGAAAAAATGAAAATGAAAAATTTTGAAAATAAAAAAGGAAAAATTCATGCAGTGAAGCTTTTTAGCCATGATTTGGATTTTAGGAGTTCATTTTACCATTATTTGAGAATTATTAAATATATTTTGAAATTTTTTAGATCTTTAATGCTCCTAAAATGAAAATAATGGTTGGAAGACTTGGTTTTGACGAGTATAGGTTCATCAATCTGAATGCACAGTACCACTACAACTCGTATGTTGCAAAGAAAAATTTGACTCAAGAGCGAGCATTTTTCAACCCATGAGGAATGATTCAAAGATTAGTTGTAGCAAGGAAATGGGAGACTTTCTGCTACTTTACTGATATAGCAGTTAAAAACATTGTTCGAGAGTTCTATGCAAACCTCTGTGCTGCTACAGATGATCTGATTTATGTTTGAGGTAAATTTTTATAATTCACTCCTGAGGTAAATTTTTATATTTAACTCCTATAAGAATTAATGTCTTATACCAGTTAAGAAATGAGGATCAGTACAAGTATGCCTCATTTCAAGTTTCTCGCTCAATGTTAGATGAAGTCTTGGAATTTTTCACTTAAGGGAAATGTGTATGGAAGATAAAGAATGACAATAAGGTATATTTTGCCACATCTCAGCTTACTGCACAGTCTAAGGCATGACATTATT
>NW_018224084.1:0-1941 GCF_001263595.1 Phalaenopsis equestris
AAGCTCAATTTTGAGCTCAAACTTCTGCTAAAAACTAAGATAGAGCTCACCACACATCCAAAGTCCATAAAAATCAAATTAAATTCACCCACACCTTTACCACAATGAAAGAAAGAGAAGCCCCATTAAATTCCCCTTCCAAAGAGACCCTAGCATAACGCTAGACCACACCTGGAATCGAGCTTAGTTGACTTCATACCTAGACCTTTCACTACAGCAAGAGGCTCAATCCCTAGCCTCCTTGGACCTCCACAAATGTGTCGAGCACCTCTGATTGAAGCTTCCCTTCTTAGAGCCATGGTATTGATATCCTCCTCTTCTCGAGCCTATTTTCACTCTTCATTTGTTTAAAGTTGATTTCATGGCATCTTAACCATATAGATATGTTATACTAATCAAGGCAAGCATTTTAAAAAAAAAACAATTCATTCAATTTGGTTAAGAAATGAGAGAGATATCAAGCTTTGAAAACAGACGGTTCTCGGGTTAGACCATCGGGGACGACGACAGAGCGCCGTTGGAACTCGGGTGTATCAAATAGAGGGCTCTGATTGCGCCGGATGGGAGCACGGTTTGAAAAGGTGGGATGCGTGGCTGCTGACATGGATGGTGGCGTCGAGAGGGAGCGCGCCGCTTGGAGCTTCGGAGAGGCCTAGGATGAGGTGGCGCTGCGCTGTTTAAATAGAAAAAATATGGATTTTCCTATTTATTTAAATAACACTAACTTCAAAAATCCATATCTTGGTGTAGAAAAATCACAAAAATAAAATAAAAATATCCACTTGCTCAGTGAACATGGAAAAATAATGTGTAAATAATTTGAGGTCCATTTGATGCATGTTTTATTTTTAATTAATTAAATATTATTTTGAGTCTTTTGATTTCCATGCATATAAACATTTCACCGTGGCTTGAAATTTTGGAATGTTGTTGCCTCTATCTTAGGGAACATTCTCTGAATTTTCTAAAGTTAGAGGAGTCCTCTAGACAGAGAGCCACATTTTTCAAGATTATGTCTATTATTTACATAAATTAATCATAATAACTAGCATGGTGCTTAGAAAATTCCAAGAAAATTTTGAAAGCTTTAAAGTGACCAGAGAACACTTTAGAAAATATCTCATGGGCTAAGTCATTGAGAACACACCTAATTTTCACCAATCCTAAATCACAAAGAAAATTAATTTTGGGAAATAAAAACACCTAATTGACTTTATTTTTATTCTCCACTAATATTTAAAGTTCAAAGAACTCTCCATAAAAATTTCAAAATATTTAGAGCTCATTTAATAACTCAAATTGATTTTTCAAGTTAAATGACATTTTTGGCACTAAAATAATTTTTAAAATGATTTTTAATAATTAAAATATAACTTTAAAAATTATAAAACTTGGTTTTTCGATTTCTCTGTGGTCAAAGGAGTTTTATAAAAATAAATTTAAAATTAAAATAAAAATTTCATTTTCAAGCCTATTTTTAATATTTAAATAATTAAAAAATGATAATAATCACAAAAGTAATAAAATTCATGAAAATGTTCTAAATTTTTTTGTAAGCACTTAGGAACAATTGGAATATTTTTCCTGATTTTCTAAGTAAAGATATTAAATTTACAAACTTAAAAATTGTTTTTTAAAGGCTAAAAATGGATTTTCACAAAAATAATTCTAAAAAGTAAAATAAAAATAAAAAAAATATGAAATTTGTTTCTCTTGGTTCCTTGGTATTAAAGAGATTTAATAAAAATATAAAACATGATTTTCCACATTTAAAATATTTTATAATTAATAAATACTCCAGAAATTAAAGTAATTCTTAAAATTCAAATACAATTTATCAGATCATGAAATTTTGTCCAAATGATTCTATGTTTTAATTATATCTCCAATAAAAATTTCAAGGGATTTGGCTTTCCCTTGGTCAAGTTAAAGAATTTTCTT
>NW_018224085.1:0-3323 GCF_001263595.1 Phalaenopsis equestris
AAATTGTTGGAGTGTGCTCAAGGAGGTTTGGAGAAGATCTGGAGAGATTTCTGAGGGCAATGGGGAGGCCTCGGGCTCTCATTGGCTCGTGCCAATGGGATTAGGTGGAAGAGAATTTGAAGCACCTAACCAACGAGGAAATGACATAAGGGATGGGTCAACCTCATGGGTTTAAACCATGGTGGCTCTCTCAGTTTTGAGTTTTCTGGAAAGTAGGATAGCCGGTCTGGCCAGGGGAGGTGGCTAGCTAACTCAGGGAAGTTCAAAGAAGTTTTAATGGACATTAGTTTAGTGATAGGCAAGCTAGGCGCATAGATTAGAGAGTTAACCAAATTAGGAGAATGTATTCCACATTTTGAGGCACCCTTTTTCCATAGAACCAAGTTAGGGTCTTAAATGATATGATTAGCATCTTAAAAGGTCTTAAGGATAGCAAAAGTGATTAAGGTTGGGTTAATTCCAATTGCTTAGGTTAATTTGGTTTTGGGCTAAAAATTAATATTTGGGCTAAGAGAATGGATTTGGGCTTAACTCGGCTTCGACACAAACTAATTTAAAGCACAATTTGGTCTAGGAGAATGCCATGAACTGTTTAGGAAGCGAATTTTGTGGAATTGAATTGGTCACATGTCTTACTTTTATGGAAACTGAAGTTGGGTCAATTTTAGGGTGTTTGATTTGGGGTTGGAGTTTCGGTTTGAAATTGGGTTTAGATGGGGTTGAATTTACTTTAAATGGGATTTTTATATGATGACATTTAATTCAGATTTGAAATTGGGAGGATTTAAAATGAATTTGGTGGAAATTGGAAGTGATTTCGGGATTTTAGGCATTTAGGAGTAATGTGGTAATTTTGTACAATATTGGTGAATTTAAGTGCAATTAAGATCATTGGGTTGTTAGGATTGATTTGGGAGAGGTTTACGATGTTTTTGGAGATTTTGGCAAATTTTGAGACATGGTGAGCATTTTGGGAATTTTAGGTAGTGTAAGGGTATTTTGGGAATTTTGGAAAATTTTGGGTACTTTGGGCATTTTGAATAGTTTGGAATGGTCCAATATGATTTTTTTTTTGAATTGGCATTTTTGGCAATTTGGCAAAAATTAGGGTTCGGGGGGCATTTTGGGAAATTTTAAAAATTTTAGGGGTAGAAGGCCATGGATGGGTATTTATGTGGAATTAGAGGTTATTTGATGTGCCAATCGTGATGTTACCCCTCTAGTGCCATGAGACCAAGGGAAAGCTCATTTTAGATCCTTCATGTGTTGGTCATAGCCACCTTAGCCAAAGACTAAGATCTTGGGGACCACCCACATGAGTTTCCAAAAGAGCGGTGAAAGGTTAAATGTGTCTGATTTTTGTTTTTCGGGGAACTTATGTGGGGGGTTTGAGTGTTTGTGTTTGTGTGTAGATCTGATGAAGATGAAAACCAAGCCACCCAAGGTTAACCTTAAGGCCTAACAGTTCTATGAGGACTCCTCTTGAGCTCCCCCAAGTTGGTTTCAACCTTGTAAGTGCTAGAGGTCAAAACTAAACACGTGGAACTCTAAGAAGAGTAAGGAAGTCTTTAGAATTTCTCATGGGGTAGGCTTCATTCACTAGTCATCTAGGATAGTCTGCAGGGAAGACCTATGGCTAGATCCTAGGTTTCTAAGGAAGAAAGACCAGACCTCAACAAAAGTGAGGTCAACACCAAGATATTTTCATCCTTCTTAAAAAATTTTAACAGAGAGTCACCCTTCTTCAAAATGGGAACTTTGACACCCACCCAGGTGAGACCTTTTATAGGCTCATAAGGGAATACACCTTTAAAGTTTGATAACCCCCACAATTAATGCTATTTTTATTATTTTGTTTTGTTTCATTGGAGCTCATAATGATGTAATGGCAAATGTTTAAAATATACATATGAAAGATAAAAAAAAGACATGATATGGCACTTTTTCTCTAACAAGGAAGTCCCAACTCCTCTCCAAGTTATCTTAATCATTTCAAAACATTCACGAAAGTCTACTTAAGAAAATAATTCTAGTCTTAGAATAGCTCAGAGAACTAACATCGTCATGAGATGGTTCAAGATCATATGGTCTCGATAAGCAGAACCAAAGATTCACAATGAGCATATTTCTTTAGGAGAGTGAAGACAATCGAGGAAATGACTAATGACACTTTTCGAGAAGCTTGAGAGACTACTCCATATAAATGTGGCACAAAGTGCTCCTATGCGAAGGACAATCTTGCCGTAGAGATGAGTGTATTAAGGTATAATTCATCATTTATATTGCCAAAGTGATCCTAGGTCAAGCGATATCCTTTTATAAATCATATTGCCTACGTCACTTGAAGATCATTTAAACTAACTATAAGATGTGACAAAAATGAATATTTTTTCACATTCATGAGAAACTAAGAATCTTCATTATTTTAATATCTTTTCACATTCATGAGAAACTAAGAATCTTCATTATTTTAATATTTTTTCACATTCATGAGAAACTAACAATCTTCATTATTTTATTCTACTCACATTCCTTAACAAATGGGCCAAGAGAATCATAAAACTAAATGTTTACTTAGAATACGACAATATCTATTTAGGGAAGGCTTGTACGTGGATTAGATATTAAAATCCATGGGTCCCAAGGGCCCATACCAGCAAATCGAGCTAACGCATGCCCACCTGCTAAAATAGTCAAGATAGTCTGCGGCAAACCCATTGACGGAGGAAACCATCATTACATTAGTTCATGAGCCTATCCTATTTTATGGCGTTGCCTAATACTCACATAACAATCCTTTCATCAAGACATTGTGAACAAGCGTAGTAGTCATTTTACATTTCCTTTCTCTCATGTATAAAAGGGAGGTCAGAAAGGATCGAAGAGGCTTTATTATCTGGTTTCCTCGCTCCCCAAAAGCCAGGCTTTCTTTCTTTCTCTCTCTATTTCTCTTTCTCTCTCTAAATATCATGATCGAGAAATGAAGACCCTTTCTTTGACTCATGTCTGACTACATGGGGATCCAAGGAAAATATAAAGTGAGAAACATGAGCTTTAATAATACGTACATCAGTTTAATCTATACATGCCTCTAAAAACCAGGGTCTCTATTAGGTTGTATGTGCTCACTAACAATGCAAGATCCAAAATCAAAAAATGATAAACAGTAATCTCATGCCCATAAAGTGAGAAACATGAGCTTTAATAATATGTACATCAGTTTAATCCATACATGCCTCTAAAAAACCGGGTCTCTGTTAGATTGTATGAGCTCACTAACAATGCAATATCCAAAATCAAAAAATGATAAACAGTAATCTCAT
>NW_018224086.1:0-1648 GCF_001263595.1 Phalaenopsis equestris
ATAGACCTGCTATACAATATAAGCCCTAACTCGTCTTAGGACTCCGAGGTTGTCGTTTGTCACGACCTAAATCATCACATCTTCCAGGCTCTTTGTGTGATCATTTTACACGAACGTAAGCCCTAACTAATAAAATTGGCAGGATGAAACACCCAAATGTTTCTCTTCAAAACTGAAGTCAGAAATTAGGATAGCTTGGGAAGTCACCGAGGCTCTCCTCTGGATCCATGACATCCCCTAGTCCTTCTTTTGGATTCTACAATAAAAAAATGTTCCAAATTTGAACCAATCCCCTTGCACACCTCCATGTCTGATTTCGTTGAAGAGTGCTACCCTTTGAAATTCCTTGAAGATAAAATTTCTTGAATTTTAACAAGAGTCCTTTAAGGTGACTTTGGTTATTTAAGATGTAATTAACTATAAGGGCTTGCCCTTATAGGAAGCATGTTCGAACCCAGCTTAATATAAACCCTATTTAATCCTTTATATTAAATAGGGGAACTTGTCAGCAAATACAAAGGTTTCGCAGACCAAACGGGCATCATACTTTCCTTAGTTTATTTAATCGAGTCTCATCCTCAGGTCTTGTGTTTATCTTTCGGGATAGATACAGGATTTGAGGTACAACGCTCTTTCATTTTAAACTATGAAAAATATGAAGTCAGTTTGATTTCATACTTCCATATCCATTCGAAGCGGGCGACGAGATTTCGATTCCGGCGACCGACAGCTTCTTACGGACAACCCCACAAACCAACCCAAAATAACACCGACAGCTTATGGCACTCCGCTAGGGACATGCTTTTCTCTCCATAAAAATCAAGGAATATTAACTTCACACATCGGTAATATGTCCATGTCCCTCTTGGACCAAATTACCCTTCTTCAATTGGCGTACTTTACCCATTTCTATCTTGGGAAAGTACAGCTAACTCTTTGGACTTCAGGACTAGCTATTCAACCATCTTTGAACAGAGGGGTTCAGAAGGCCATTAAGGACTCTTTAAATTTTCATATGGGGTCAGACCCCCAATAGGTGTGTCGGCGGACTAATTCCACTTGGGCTTTTTCTGCCACATATGGATCCCGCACTAGGTCCTAAAATTTTTCACAACTCCTTTTCACATTTGGTTTAATAATTGCAAATTGCACCAAATCGTGCTGTGTTGCGCGCACTTTGAAATATTAATTAAATTTAACACCTTTTTTTGACAAAGATGTTAAAAAATACCCATATATTAAGATCCGTGTGGTCTACGGATTAACCTCTACTTTCAGTGCTTGCACTAAAGATTACAAGGTTTTTGGCCGTATAGCTAACCCTAAAACTTTCTGTTTTAAAGCCCGCTGAAATGGCCTACCCAACGCTGACCTTTTCCTGCAACCTGCCAACGGACCACAACGCCCGTAATGTCGCTCCCACCATCAAGTTCGGAGCTGGATTTGAAGAGCTCGAGGTTATCCTCGGGAAAGCCCCATTCAAGGTAATGAAGATCGCTGCCCCGGAAGTTCAAGAGCCGTCTGCAGAATTCAGTTTGCACTACCTTCAAGACTTTCCTGCTGGCAAGAAGGCTAATGTTGCTGCCATCACGCCATCCGCCAAACCTGCTATCCCTGCTACTGCTAAGGGGAAGGAAGTGATGATGGG
>NW_018224086.1:2009-3039 GCF_001263595.1 Phalaenopsis equestris
ACAGGTTAACTATAAAGTCCCCTACCCGTATTCCCGTGTGGCTCCATTTGGGACACCGAGTCGATACTACTATGGTCACTACCAATCATACCACCACCAGGACCGTAGGTTGCCGGCCGATTAAGCCAAGATTGGGTCTGAGAAGTTTACCCGTTATTCCTGCAATCACTGAAAGAAAGACAAGACGATTAACTGACATTGTAGCCAGTCTACACCGCGGGGAGCATACCTTCCCTCGACAAACCGATGTCTCTACTAAGACGTCCCATCCTGGGGCATCATCGTCAAAGAAGAAGAAGGTATGGGTACCCAAGGTCACTGCACCACTACAGTTCAGTGAGCATGCAGGACAAGAAGTAAAACCAGTTCCTGAATTATCTGACATCATCGCGACAATAGCTAGCGAGATGGAAGATTAGGTTGATGATCTCCATCAAGGTCCTCCTGATCTTAAAGCAATCAAGGAGTCGATAATTTAGGAAAAAATTGAGAAACTCATGATCGAGATTTCTGAGTTGGCTCGAGAACACGGAATTTCCGTCGATAGTGACAATGAAGATTTTGATTACAATGATTACCAGAGCTACCACATCTGCGTGCGAGGCTCAACCTCACACTGAAGAGAACGTTGTAGATGAGCTACGTAGGGTTATCCTCCTTAGGGATGAGCAAGTTATTCTATTGGAGAAAATAATAGAAGAAATGACTGCAGCTATGACAGCCATGGCCACCATTCAGGGGCAATCACAAGCACCACGATTGGCTTCTCCAGAGATTAATCAACCAGAAATCATAGACATCGCAGATGAAAGAAGGGAGGCTACTTCGACAGACAAAGAAGAACAACCAAAGAAGGATTCTCCATCAAGTGCCATGCCAGAAAAAGAGTTCAAGCAAATGGTTGAACAAGTACGGGATGCCTTAGCCCAGTCCAAGGGCGGTGCATCAATTCTAAAGGGTAGACCTTATCCAGAGGAATTTGATGTCGTGCCTTTCCCAAGGGCTTTGTAACCCCAAACTTCAAGATATT
>NW_018224086.1:6129-6550 GCF_001263595.1 Phalaenopsis equestris
ACTCCGATTCTCCCTCAAAAGGTCGAGAGTTTAGAGGTCATGGAAGTCCGTAGTGTTGGTTCAAAGCCGATCAAATTTTACCGTGCTTCTACCTCTACTGAGCTTGAAAAACATGTAAATTTGGATGTTGATTCTAATGAATTAATGGAATTGCCTTTTGGTTACTTCTCCTCTTGTGTTCAAAAGTTAATTCAACAGGGACATTTACCAAAATAAATGACAAAAGATAAATGTCAACTCTTTGAAAAATTGGGGAATACTAAAAGACGAACTACCAATTCAAAAGAAGGTCTCGGATTTGGTACAGTTGGACCAGTTGATGATTCTGAATTTGGCATGATTGTTACTAGTGAGTCAGAAAAAGATTGTCTCGATGTAGATGATGACTCTACTGATCAACCAATAGAAGATGCTCCGCCAA
>NW_018224086.1:6560-7581 GCF_001263595.1 Phalaenopsis equestris
CCACTATCGATGAATTGAAAGAGATTAACCTCGGGACTGAAGAACGACCCCGGCCTACATTTATAAGTTCTCTACTTGATGACAAAGAGTCTGCAAAACTTGTCAAACTATTAGCAGAATTCAAAGATTGCTTTGCATGGAGCTACGATGAACTGTAAGGACTGTCAGCATAGGTTGCAGTCCATGAACTTGGGGTGTACAAGAATGTAACCCCAGTAAAACAAGCTCCCAGGAGAATGCACCTCGAAATAGAACAACAAGTCATCGCCGAGGTACAAAAATTAATAGACGTCAACTTTGTTAAAGAAGAGCCACGTGGTTAGCTAATATTGTACCTGTTAAAAAGAAAAATGGACAAATCCGCTTTTGTGTCGGCTTCAAAGATTTAAACAAAGCATGTCCAAAAGATGAGTTTCCACTACCTCTACCGGAAATGAGGATATCGCTTCAACACATGAAATTTTCTCCTTCATGGACGGATCGTCACGGTATAACCAAATCAAGATGGCTCCTGATGATGCAATGCTTACAGCTTTCAGAACTCCGATTGGAATCTTCTGCTACACAGTGATGTCGTTCGGCCTAAAGAGCGCCAGAGCGACATATCAGCGTGCAATAAAGAAGATTTTTTACGACCTCATTCACAATCAAGTAGAATGCTACGTGGCTGATCTGGTCATCAAAAGTAAACAAAAAATAGACCATTTGTACAATTTGAGGATTGTGTTTGAATGGTTACGACGATATAACCATAAAATGAGTCAATTAAAGTGCGCCTTTGGCGTCACCTCCGAGAAATTTCTAGGATTCGTTGTCCATCATCGGGGAATCGAGGTCGACCCAGATAAGATTAAAGCTATCTTGGAAATGCCTCCCCCTAAAACCTTGAAGCAGTTACGTTCCTTCCAAGGGAAGTTGGCATATCTAAGATGCTTTATTTCCAATCTCTCAGGTAGGTGTCAGCCTTTCTCGGTATTAATTAAAAAGGACGCCAAATTTATTTGGGAAGAGAAATGTCAGC
>NW_018224086.1:8879-9493 GCF_001263595.1 Phalaenopsis equestris
TCCGATTGCATGGATATAGCCAGAAGATGTCACCAATGCCAAGTGCATGGGGTGGTCTTACACCAGCCTCCGAATGTGCTGCACCCAACTATTGCCTCGTGGCCATTCGAGTGTTGGGGCATGGACATAATAGGTCCGATAGACCTTCCAGCTTATAAATGGCACATATTCATACTTTCCGCTACAGATTACTTCTCCAAATGTGCAAAGGCAGTACCATTACGTGAGGTTACGACACAGCACGTCCTTCAATTTTTCAAAAGTGAAATCGTCTACCATTTCAGAGTACCGTGAAGGATAATCTCTGACAATGGGACAACTTTCAAAAGCACAAAGATCAATAATTTTGTCAGAAAACATGGGATAGATTGGAGATACTCTACAATTTATTATCCCAGAGCAAATGGTCTAGCTGAAGCTTTCAACAAGACACTGGTACAGATTTTGAAGAAAATACTGGATGAAAATAAAAGGGATTGGCATAACAAACTATTAGAAGCCTTGTGGGCCTACCGGACGACTTTCAGGACGCCCACTCAGTGTACACCTTATATGGTCATGTACGAGACCGAGGGCGTGTTACCGCTAGAAATCCAGACACCATCTCTCAGAGT
>NW_018224086.1:10848-11233 GCF_001263595.1 Phalaenopsis equestris
CCGGTCCCAGATATCTTGTGCAGAGGTTGCCCAACATGCAACGTCGAGATACCAGCCAGGACATCAGTCACGGGCGCATTTGTAGAATGCTCGGACTGCAACGTTCTACATCTACAACGTTTCAGTACCTTAGAAGAATACTGCAAGCACCAACAAGTCTCAGACTCCAAATTCTGTGGCAAATGAGTCGTATGTCCCACTGAGGATGGATCAACGCGCACAGCGGAGCCTAGGATCATACATTCTGCTTGAGGCTGAATCTCACATTCCGGATCAGCCAGCACGGGTTTGGAATTCCACCGAGGCCCAGAGGAAGGAACTCCCAAGGCAACTGCCAACTCCCAGAATGATAGAATACTACAAAATAAGCAAGGTAAACAAAAGA
>NW_018224087.1:0-749 GCF_001263595.1 Phalaenopsis equestris
CCAATAGCACAAAGAATTGTAAGACTTCTAGGATTTTTAAGTTTTTCAGGACGCTTTTTTCTGAATTATAACTCTACACTCTTCACTGAGTGCAACAGTCTCATTATCTACAAACTTTCTTTTCTTATTAAGTATATCCTTCATGAACTTCACCAAGCTTGGAATTTGTTCCAAAACTTCAACAAATGAAATGTTTATCATTAATTTTCTTAAAATTTCCAAAAAATTAGAAAATTGGTTGTCTCTATTTTTTTGCTTCAATCTTTGAGGAAATGGAGGTGGTGGTCTTCCTACAGAGATTTTCATTGGTTTAATAGGACTTTCTGCTTCAAAATGAAAATATTCATTAGATTTTTCATTTTCCACCTCATCTTTTTCAAATTCAACTTCTTATTGAACTTTGTTTTCTAGTTCTTTTCCACTTCTTAGTTGAATAGCTTTAATTTGTTGTTTGTTCTGATCTTTATGATTTACTTCAACATTACTAGGCATTGTTCCTGGAGGTCTATTGCTAAGTGTGGTAGCAATACATCCAAATTGATTTTCCATGTTTCTAATTGCAGCTCCTTGACTTTGTAAATGACATCCCATTTATAATATCAATTATTCCATTGATAACTTTTTCTCCTTACTCTACAAATTAATAAAACTTGGGGGGTAATAAGGTTTATAAGTTTGATTTCCTTGATTGTTGGAGTTTCCCAATAGTTTCGAAATATTGTTTCCCCATTGCGGATTTGCAGCATTAG
>NW_018224088.1:0-1477 GCF_001263595.1 Phalaenopsis equestris
CTAGACCTCAACCAAAAGTGAGGTCAACAGTGCCGCCAAAAAGCTACTCCTCCACCTCGTAGTTCCTTGCTTCCTAGTAATTAAAAACTTTGTCGAAGTATTTAACCATCGATGGACAATGAAGGTGCTAAAGTTTGAAGAGGCATGTACATCTTCACTCTTTGCAATAAGAGCTTATTTCTGGGCTATTTTCGTTCATTTTTTTTCTTTTTTATTTAAAAAGGAGTTGTCAGTTTATTGATCGTTGTATACTTCTCTTATTCGAATAAATTTCCCTCCCAAATCAAATCAGTGATTCGAAGAGGAGAGGAACCGAATAAGAAGTGACATACGACAAAGAGACAAACAAGAGAAAAATTAAAACGTGAAAAGTATACGTGATAAACCTCGCAAGGATAGACTAAGTATGTCCCCCAAACAAGATCAGGTGGAGGCACCTTAAACCAATATCCGTGAAAGAACTATCTACGTAGACTACCCATAACCAGAAAATCAGGTGTATATACCTGTTTTGGGGTCAAGAACACTCCCAAAGGAACGTATTCCTACAAGTTAATTACATCTCGGAGGATACTCAAGAATACTCTCGATAAAAGGAGTTTCGATTCATATTATCATAAACCTAGGGTATAGGTAATCAAAGGAAGGTTATTCCATGTGGTAACAGTCCTGATGCTTCAAAGCTCATGCTAGGCAATCGGGCAGAGAGTGAGTCTCTCACATCCCAAATGGATAGCGGCTAATCAACACACGAGGACCACGGAATAACCTAAATCATCTTAACGGGGAGATCCCAACATGTCAAAGCACGTCCGGGCCATAAGGGCAAGGACAAACTGTCATATCCAAATGAGCGACAACTCATCAGTATCGGGTCATCAAGGTGATATCGACGAAGTCAAGGAGTGATAGGGCTTAAAGGGGCTCAACAAAAAGGAAGGTAGAGGTAACTGGGTCGGGGTATCACAGACCTGTTATCCACAGCTACTAGGACACTAAGTCTACCTGGTCGTGAAGGTAGTCGACCCAACACATTCTGAAATCCTCAGTTAGCAATCTGTAAATTGTGTCGTCCACGGGAATCTCGGTAGCCTTAAGGTCAAAGGAAGGAAAATTGATCCTATGATTAAAAGCTGGAGCTCCAAGAGGTGGAGGTGTAACTACAAAGCTGGAAACGCTCTAAACAAAAGGACTTATATCCCGTCTGGTCTGGGGAGCCTTCTAACCCCCTAGGCGCACTAGACAATCACTTGTATGAAGGTATGTTGGGCCAATCAGGTTGGATAAGCATGGGAACTCCTCCTTGGGACATGCAAATATGATGTAGTTATCTAGAGCGGTCCTTAAGTATTGTGGAGGCCTTATTAATATAAGCAGGAAACTAAATGTGAAAATTTTTAAATCTTGAATATTTTAATCCTAAATTTTAATTATCTTGAATATTTTATTTAGGATTTTGTAGAAAATTACAATTTTA
>NW_018224088.1:2182-7503 GCF_001263595.1 Phalaenopsis equestris
ATTCTAGGCATTGTAACATTTCAAAGGGACCGTCATGCGTGCCCCATCCTAAAGATCCATAGGATCTAAAGGGTGTCACGAAGAGTGGTGACACAAGTTAGATCTATTAGATCTTTAACACAGCCATACTCATGTCAATTTCGATGACTTAACTCGCATTGCTCACAAGGATCGACCCGGCAAGCAATGCTCGTTAAGGAATCGTGAACGACGGTGGGAGTACCGTGAAGGCATGCAAATGCAAATGAAAATAGTCATGAGAAATGCAAACATGCAAATGTAAATGCAAGTAAATCAAACATATAAGTATTGATAAAGAGTATGTCATGAAGGAGGTGATTCATAAGAATGGATATGTCATAGCAGCAGGGGTCCGAAAAAAGGGTATGTCGGTAAGGTAGTGACCCGAATGAATGGGCATGTCATGGTGGCAGGAGCCCGAAAAAAGAGTATATCGGTATGTAAAGTACCTCGCATAACGTGCATAAGATAACAAAAAGATAATCGATATGTAAAGTCATCTGTGTCTTATCCATGCTCCAATGTACCTCGTATAACGTGCATAAGATAACAAAAAGACCTAAGGAGGACAAAGAAAGGAATCAATGAGGTATGTAAAGTACCCAAAATAAACATTGCATCATATGAAAATACGACCGACACGTACGTACCTTCACGGGAGGAGTTTCCCAGATCGAGGCTTGCTCAAATTTATCTCACAATGAATCACAAAGATTTTTGTATGAGGATTCAATGCTACGAACTCATCTGCATTGTCCCCCAACAGTAGAGGAAACACAAGTCATTAACTCATTTTCTCAAGTGCACTCAAATATCATAAAGATTCACACTCGATATATAAACCCACATTTTTTTATGCATGTAAGTCACAAAGATCCATACTTGCTCAAACAAAGTGGGACAAACCCACAAAAAAATAATTTCAATTTAGATTGAACATCAATGCTTTGAAATCCCACCGAATTAAAGCTTTATCATGAAAGCATATTGTATTTATGAATCAAAACTATCCATATAATAAAGGATTTAGAACAAGATTTAACCTGGATCTACCTTATTCTTTTTGTCTCCCAAGTTTTGGATATGAGCAATTTAAACAGAGAAGAAAAATGAGAGTTGTGTATCTCCATTTGCTGCGAGGAGCACTGCTCAAGGGAGTTCACCGAGGCTGAGAGGGAGGATGTTGGCATGTGTCCGGTCAAGAGAAGGAAGAGCCAAAAATGATGTCGGCTTAGGAAGGAGGCTGGGGTCGGTGAGAACTCAATGCCAACGTTGAAGAAGACTGACAAAGCATGGCCGACAAGAAAGGATGGTCGCGCATGCGATTGGCCGAGAGGGGAAGAACGACCAAAAACCTTGCGCAAGAAACCCTCGGGTAGGAGGCTTTGGCATTGAGAGGACGTCGGTGGCGGATTTCGCCGGCGAGGAGAAGGTCAGTGACAAGCTTCCGGCGCGAAGGGAAGGCCAAAGCGGATTGCGGCGCTAGGGTTCACGAACAAGAGTTGGCTATGAGAGTTTCACATGAGAACCTGGGAGAGAGGGTTTTATAACGTAAGAATAATAATAATAATTATTATTATTCAATTAAACATCTCCCGTACATTTTTTAGCACGTACATGACCTCGTGATAAAATGAACGTCCCCTAGGTAAAATGAACATTCCGGATGCACTAGTGTGGTTCATTTTGTCGTTCGGGGTTGTTTGGATGACTTCACTGACATTGGGCCAATGTGAGTCAATTTTGCACGTGATGCGATGAGTTGCATTTGGTGGTTCGATCGAAATCATCTAACGTGCAAAATGTTGACTGAATTTCGCCTAAGCGTACGCCGAAGCCTAGCTGATGACCCTGGCTACGTGCCCTTCAAAACGCGCTGAAAGGTCTGAAATGGATATCTTACACAAAAGGGGTAACTCATTTGCATAAAGTACGATTCTGATGCGCTCGATTGGACCTCCAAAAAATGTGACATCAAAATTTGATGCCAACATGGACTTCGCAGGATGACGAGCAACCAACACAACAATATAACCTACTTGGACCCTCTCTCTTTTTCTCTTTAACTAGCCCTAGGGTTTTGGGTCAATAGGCGGGTGGGTTCGATCACCCACATAGGGTGCTTGTGTCGGCTCACATTAGTCGGTACGACCACACACCTATGTGATCGATTGTTGTTTTCCCTAGAGGAGAACCTAGGGTAAGGATATCCGTGTGTAGCCAAACACCCTCGTAGAACCCTAGAACAAAGTCCTGGTGGTTTGGAGTCCATTTCTTCCCTTGTTTTGTCTTCCCCAATTTTCCTTGGAGAAATTGGGTGGTTTGATTTTGCAAAGCAAGAAAAGCTTTGTAGCCAGCTTACTTTGGGAAACCCTGAGGAGTCGTAAAATGGGAAAAGTATTGTAGCTAGCTCATTTCGCGACGTCGTGGAGAGTTTTCTCCTTGGACACCCGGAGAGAAACACCCTACATGCCTCACCAATGCAGAAGGTGGTGGTGCCACAAACCCAGGAGTTAACCCTCGATTTCTATGTGAGTGCACTAACATAGTTCACTATTAAGCGTGTTGGTTTGCCTCATATTACAATGCATCTTGCTTGAAGCATGTTGTCCTTCACTTTGCCTCCACTGGCGCCATGGCTTGGTCGACATCTTACTTTGCCTTGACCAGCCGTCCTAGACTGGTCGACATCTCAATTTATTTTGGTCGGCAGCCCCGACCCAGCCTTGCCCCGTCGACATCTCACTTTGCCTAGACTAACTGCCCCGACCCAACCCGACCGACATCTTACTTTACCTTGACTGACCACCCCGGTATGGTAAGCATCTCACTTTGCCTAAACCGACCGACCTGACCCAGTAAGCAACTCACTTTGCCTCAACCAGCAGCTCCAGCCCGATTGGCAGCAACACCTAACTTTGATTCGACCGGTAGCCTTGACCCGTCGACATCTCACTTTGCCTCGGCCGGCTGCCCCGAATCGGTCGACATCTTGCTTTGCCTCGACTGGCAGCTGCAACCTGATTGAAACTTCACTTTGCCTCAACCAACTGCCCCAACCCAGTTGGCATCTCATTTTTCCTCAACCGGTCGCCCTGGCTCGATCTCCACTTCACTTTGCCTCGATCAGCTGCCCAGCCCGGTCGACATCTTACTTTGCCTCGACTGGCCATGGCCCAGCAGTATGTCATTTTGCTTCGACCAACCGCCTTAGCTTGATCAACACTTCACTTTGCCTTGAACGACCACCCCGACCCGGTTGACCCTTCACTTTGTCTCGACCGACCGTCGAGCCCCCAATTGATATCTCTTTGGTCCGATCAGTTCTCTAGACCTGATCGACCCACCTCTTGCATGGTGCATGCTTTTTGCATGTGCATGTGTGTGCTTGCCTGCTTGTATGATGCATTGCATCTTCTATGTATTAGCTTGCGTGATCAATATCATTTGCTTGTGTGGTACCTCTTTGGGTCATTGCCTCAGCGACATACCTAATTGTCAGACCCCTGCCTCCACGACACACCCATCTTTAGGTCCCTGCCTCCACGCACATACTTTTCTCAGGCCCTTGCCTCCACGACACGCTCATTGTTGGGTCACTACCTCCACAATACACCCTCCCCGGGCTCCGCATGCTTGTTGTGCATGGTAGTATAGTTGGGTGTTTTTCTGCAAGGTGTTGTGCATATACACATGCACACACACATGTATAATAAAAGGTGGATCTTGTAATGATTTCTAATCCTTTGCTTGTAGATAGCTCCCTCAATTATAAGACACGACTTATTTTACATTGTATGACTTTCCCCGCCAACACTTGTTTTCTGCAGATCTAGTCTTTTATCTTCTCTTTCATATATATTTGATAAAGTTCTTATGCCGAGTTTATATAAGAAATAAGACATGAGCACGAGTTTTGAGGTGGATGACTCATCTATCCACGTGACGGGAGTCAGGAGCGGCAGCTCGTGTCCCGTACCTTAAATCTGAATTTTACATTCGTGTATACATTTAGGACCTGACATGTATATGTGAAATCCAACCGCTTTTCCTGCTTTCCTGGAATATGTTGCCAAACTAGCGACATATGAAATTTTTTTATATATTTTTTGGAGTGCTTTCTTTTTGTGGGTCTTGCATGCCTGGATTGTTTTTTTATTGTTTATTTATGTGCATCCGAGATTCTACAAAAAAATTATAATCTAGGCTTACTAAAGACCATAAAATTAAATTTTATACTAAAATATCCTAATAAAAGATTAAGATAATTAAATTTTTATGATTAAAATATTCAGGACTTTCAAAACCTGTCTTTTATTTTTTTCATGCCATTCAAATTTGTTTAAAAATGGGTTGCATGCAGAACTATCTCCCCAATCATATTTAACAGGGCCTCCACAATAACTAAGGACTGCTTTAGATAACATCATCACATTTACATGTCCTGAGGAGGAGCCTTTGTGCTTCTTCAACCTGACTAGTCTAGTATACCTTTTTAATATAGGAGGTTGTATGGTGCGCCCAGGTTGTTAGAAGGCTCCCCGACTTATACAGGGTGTAAGATTTTTTGTCGAAGTGTTTCGAGCTTTGTAGCTAAACCTCAATTTCTCTCTCTTTCCAGAGGCGTCATCGCCACTTTGGTAGGTCTAAGGCTCACCTGTTAGAGCTCTAGCTGATAATCATAAAATAGAGCTTACTTCGTTTGATCTTAGGGCTACTTGGATCCCCCGTGGACGACACAATTTATGAATTGCTGATCGTGGATCTTAGTACATGTTGGGTTGACTGCCTTCACGACCAGATAAACTTGGGGTCTTAGTGGCTTAGAATGACGGGTATGGAGTACTCTGACCTGGTTACCTCTACCTGTTAGAGATTACTCCTCCCCTCCTTTGACTATCTCTATTGAGCTCTTTTGCTTCTTTTGTCTTTTGTTGGTATAATCTCAACGACCTGATTGCTGATGAGTTGTCGCTCATTTGAGATACGACGATTTGTCCTCCGCCCTTATGACCCTGATATACTTTGACATATTGAGATCTTGTTGACCACCTTTTTAGTGAAGGTCAGTCAGCATTTTGCTCATGTCACGTGAATTAGACCGACAGATCACATTCGTCGTTTCACGCATGAATCAAACTTAAATTGGTTGGATCGTTGATAAAGTTATTCAGATGAACGTAAATGGTGACACGGACTACGCAGCCGCGTTCAAAATGTTAATTTTACCATAAAAGACATCCATTTTCACATGGTTTTGTAAAAGAGGTTTCGTGAAGGAGTAGGTAACGCATAAATCA
>NW_018224089.1:0-3706 GCF_001263595.1 Phalaenopsis equestris
CTAGTATCTTCCCTGCCTAGATGGTCTTCAGAACTATTTAAACATTATATTAGCCAATGTTTTTTATAGCATCTCTAGTAAGGGCAAAGAATATTAATGCTCCTATTTGGCACAACACAATTTGCATACTTCCACAACAGAATTCCTATTCTTATTACTGATTCATAATAAAAAGAAAGATATTTTCATATTTAGTGCTTTTCTTCTACAAAAACTCTAGTTATCTTTTTAAATTGTTATTGTTCTACCAAAATATTGAAAATACCAAAAGTATCTAAATTTTTTTACTACAAAAATCATCTTTAGTTTAGATAATTATTTTTTTACTAAAAATAGAAAGTTTGTTGTTCAATAGTGCATATTGCATATTCTCTTTGTGGGTTCGATATTCAGGTCTTAATCAAAAAGTATTATATTACTTGATAACGATACTTATACTTGCGTAGTATCCCAATATATATAAATTAAAATTTAAATTCTTATTTTTCTTCAAGATCAAGTTTTTGGTTTTGTTGCAAAGTAAGGAATTATAAATGAAATATAATCTGAATTATTGTTGTACTGTGCATATTAGCAGTATCTAGGGATCATCTAGCACAATAAAGTCAACAGGCAAGATAAATTGATCCACTTTCACTAAGACATCTTCTATAACTTTTTTAAGGTATGTTATCAAAAGATCTGCAAACTGCAAAGTTACAGTACTAGGGGTTATTTCTTCTAATCCCAATCTTTTGAATATTGATAATGGCTATTGCACATGGAATTGTAAAGCTACCAGGATCTTTAAGCTTTTTAGGAAGATTTTTCTGAATTATAGCACTCCACTCCTCACTAAGTGCAAAAGTTTTATTATCTTCAAACTTCTTTTTCCTGTTGAGAATATCCTTCATAAACTTTACATAGCTTAGCCTTTGTTTTAAGGCTTCAACAAATGGAATATTAATTATAAGCTTCTTAAATATTTCCATAAATTTTGAAAATTGCTTATCAAACTTCTGCTGACAAAGTATCTAAGGATATGAAGGTGGTGGTTTTTCCAAATCAATTTATAGTGGAGAAATAGGTCTCTAAGAATCTTTTGGAGCGTCCTCTTTTGATTCTTCAATTTATTCTCTCTCTACTTTAATTTCTTTTTAAACCCTACCTTCCAACTCTCTTCCGCTTCTAAGTTGAACGGCTTTTACTTGCTCTTTATTCTGGTCTTTTGGAATTGATTCATTATTATTAGGAAGTGTTCCTTGGGATTTATTACTTAATGAATTTGTGATTTGCCCAAGTTGATTCTCAATATTTCTAATTTTAGCTCATTGACTTTATAATTGATTTCTCATTTGTAACACCACTTCTTCTATAGACAACTTCTTCTCCTTAAATTGTGTATTACTATTGAAACCTGGAGGATAAGTAGATCTATAATTATTATTCCCTTGATTGTTCAAGTTTCCCAATGAGTTTACTTGGTTGTTCCCCCATTGCTGATTATTACCACCCAAATTGTTATTCCAATTAAAATTGGGATGGTTTTTCCAACCTAGGTTATAATAATTTGAATATAGGTTATTCTGCTTATTATTTATGACATTCAAAGCTTCTAACGATGCATCAGAATCTACCATTTGGCCTAATGAATTCTCTTCAATCATGAAAATTGCTTAAGAAAAATTCATTCTAAATTGGTCTAACTTCCTTGAAATTTCAGCAACTTGATTTGCTAACATAGTAAATGCATCAGTTTCATGAATATTGGCTACATTCTTTGGGATCACCCTCTCAGAAGGCCATTGAAAATTATTGGTAGTCATTTCTTTAATTAAAACATAAGCGTCATGAAATGGTTTTGACTTCAATGAACCACCAGCAGCGACATCGATAATTGATCTAAGTGATCCAACTAATCCATTATAAAAAGTTTGAATTATTCAAGAATCTGGTATAACATGATATGGACATTTTCTTAAGATTTCTTTAAATCTTTCCCATGCTTTATAAATAGATTCCACTTTAAACTGATTAAACTTTAAACTGATTAAAAGATGTTCACAGTTTTTTATGATGAAAAATATTTAGCAAGGAATTTTTATGCCAAATCACCCCAAGTTCTGATAGATCTAGGTGCTAATATTCATGGAAAGATCTTAGATTTATCCTTCAGTGAGAAAGGAAATAACCTAAATCTTATGACATCATCAATACACCATCATATTTAAATGTAAGGCACAATTCTAGAAAATTGGCAAGATATAAATTTGGATTTTCAGTTGGTGATCCCCCAAACAAATTAATTGATATCATTTAGATAATAGCAGATTTAAACTCAAATGAATTAGTCACTATAGTAGGTTTCTGAATACTACAATGAAGTTCATCTACAGTAGAATTGACATAATCTCTTAAAGGTCTAAACTCTTGATGAATTTCAGCAATTTGATCAAATTTTATTTACCATTTCTGTAATTGTTTTTGAATTTTTCAAGATTTTTTAATTTTTTTTTCTGATTTTTCTAACAGTTCTTTCAAATTCAAAATCGTAGGACACTAGTCCTTCAGAACCTGAACTACGCATACACTAACATAAAATAAAATAAAACTAAACACACACAAAATAAAATACAACAACTTAAAGTTTTAAAGTTTAAATAAGAGTTTAAATAAGACTTTCTAAAAATAGAAATTTGCTTGTAAATCAATAGATTCTTTATATTTTTTACTTCACTTCCCCGACAGCGGCGCCAAAAACTTGATTCCCAATAACTGCTTATATGCCACAGTATAACAATAATTCTGATTATATTTTTCACTTATATTTCCATATTTCACAACAAAATCAAAATCTTGATTCTAAAGAAAAATAAGAATTTAACTTTTAATTTATATATATTGGGATACTGTGCAAGTATACATATCGTTATCAAATAATATAGGACTTTTTTATTAAGACCTGAATATCGAACCGACAGAAAAGATATGTAATATGCACTTTTTGGAAAACTTTCTATTTTTAAAAAGAAAATTATTTAAACTAAAGTCATTTTCGTAGTAAAGAAAGTTTAAATATTTTTGGTAATTTTTATATTTTGACAAAAACAGGACAAACATAAAAAGAAAACTTGGGTTTTTGTAGAAGAAAAACACTAAATATGAAAATATTTTTCTCCTTATCATGAATCAGTAATAAGTATAGGAATTCTATTGTGGAAATATGCATATTGTGTTGTGCCAAATAGGAGCAATAATATTGCTTACCCTTACTAGAGATGTTTTAAAGAACATTGGCTAATTTAAAGTTTGAATAATTCTAAAGACTGGCTAGGCATGGAAGATACGAGCTCTCACTCTAGAGTTCTCTCGATTCCCCCCACTTGGGGGCTAACATTTTGTATAAAAACCAAAAACAATAAACCAAGTTGGGGGATTTACCCTACGACTCTAAAGTCCTCTAATTCTACACCCTTCAAAGTTTATTTCACTAATTATTTGCACTCAACCATATGAATTACATTCTCATTCATACATTTCATACATTCTCTTTCATACAACCTCATGTGATTCTTTCTAATTATTCACTGAGATAATACTAGCCTGGTTCTTACATGTTGTCACAACAAATTTTAACATCTGGATTGGCCAAATCAAGAAGTAAATGAAGTACATGAATTTAAATCATCACAATTTCTTCCAATATTAAAGATCAATACTCTCCACA
>NW_018224089.1:3936-15664 GCF_001263595.1 Phalaenopsis equestris
TTTGAATTCTCTTTTACAACACTCTCAATATAAAACTAAAATAAAAAGGAAAAATATGTGGTGCCTGAAAATCTCTCCAACTAACTCCCCAAATTTAGAACTTTCAAAACTTTCCCAGTACTTTAAGGACCACTTTCAAAGTCTCAATCTTCCTTCTTTTATAATTCTCCAAAAGGAGCTTTGTTATCTCTTCAAAATGTGTCTTGATTCGATGTATTTCCCCAAGAGATGCATCCTTTCACAATAGTTTTTGTCCATGGTGTTTGTAACCACTAATTAATCCAATAGGTGTCTCAAAAACCTCTTCAAAATTTACAAAAACCAAATTTACTCATCTAATAACTGCCACTCGTGCTTAAGCACGGGGCCTCTAGTGCTTAGTCGTGGTCTTCTCTGTTTAACCTACGCTCAAGCGCCAAAATACTTTTGCACATTTTTCACCAACTTGCTCCAAATTTGATCATTTTTCAATTCTTTAAGCATTTTTCACTTTTTTACCTGTACCTGAAAGTAAAAACACAAAAATACCTTCCTTATTTATTTGCACTTAATTCCATGAACAAAATACTCTTTCGTGGACTTAAATGTACTTCTCACTCTGTTTTAGAACTTATACTCTATTTCCCGGATTATATGTTTCACAACATATTTTAACAATTCAATTGACCAGATCGAAAAGTAAATGAAAAGCGGAGTTGAAATACCATCACATTTTATTTTATATTTTAACATTGGCACATCCAATTTATCTCTTCATTTCACCATATTATAGAGTAGGGAGAAAGATAAGAAAATTAATCAGACTTCATGAGAAAGATACAACAAAACACAAATTTTATATATAAATACAACAATAATAAACAAAAAACACTTATCTAAAACTCTTTCTTAAAATAAATCCTTTATAGCCTCTCTTAGAAAATGTAGGAAGAAGAAATATCTCACTTCTCTCCCTCTTCAACACTTCTTAGAGAGTAATTCACACTTAAACTCACCACAAAAACTCAAAACTATAAAGAAAATAAATGACTAATGGTGTGAAATGGCATGGATTGATGTAAAGTGGCATGAAAGGGGGTGAAGAAAAACCAAGAGCAATCGGAGGAGCGCGAAGAGGTGCAAAAGGGTCTTTTCTGATCAATTTTGGCTCTAAATAGAGCCTAGACTCGGTTCTCCAATAGGTGCATCCAAAAACTCTTCAAAAAGCATCCAAATCCGTTGAATCTTCTAGAATCTGGGTCTGCACCGACACTGGCGTCATTGGCGCCAGTGGCCATCTAATTTAATCCATACTCTCTATCAAATGGCGCCGTCGGCGCTGAACAATTTTTTCATATCTCCATTTTGACTCTGAATTTCATCCTTTTTACTTCCTTTTTTCTCCAAGTCCTAAAAATCAACAACCTACAATAAAACATAAAAAATACCTTCCATTAAAGTGCAATATAACAAAAAATGAGTATAAATCATGAGTCTAAAAATCATGAGTCTAAAAATGCATGAGTCTAAAAATGCATTTATTTTTGGTGTATCAATGACCCTTTGAATGAGTAAATCCTAAGAGAGTAACTAGTATTCATGACTTTGATGCAATGTCTATTTTAGCATCTTAAATTGCTACTATATCGAAAAAGATTGATCAAATTTGGGTGAACTATTCTCAAATACCACCATTATTAGAGGAAGATTCACTAGGGCGGATAATTGACACTCAATCTTATGAAACTTTGAATACTTTTAATAATCGAAATAATAATCCCTATTCTAATTATTACAACCCTAGATGGAAAAATCACCCTAATTTTAGTTAGAATAATTATAACAATCGATGAACCCCTCAGAAAATTTAAACAACCAAGGAAATCATATTTATCGGCCTTATTATCCTCTTGGATTTAACTCCAACCCTAACCCACAAATTAAGGAAAATAAGTTGACGATGGAAAAAGTAATGTTGAATATGAAAAATCAAATACAAAATAAAGGGACTGCTATTAGAAATATTGAAAATCAGTTAGGACATATTGCTACTGCACTTAGTAACAAACCTTTAGAAAATCTTCCAAGTAGTGCGGAAGTTAATCCAAAAGCTCAAAATAAGGATAAAATTAAATCTATTCAATTACGAAGTGGAAAAGAAGTTGAAAAAAAATTATAAAGAGAAACTAAAGTTGATTAAGAGGGAAGAGATTGAATGTGACCTTAATGAAAATGAACAAATACAAATTTCTTTAGAAAAATCACTACCTCCATTTCCTCAACGATTGAAGCAGAAGAATAAAGAGAAGCAGAAGAATATTGAAGCAGAAGAATAAAGACAAACAATTTACAAAATTTTTGGAAATCCTTAAAAAGTTAATGATAAAAATATCTTTCATTGAGGCTTTGGAACAAATGCCAAGTTATGTGAAATTTATGAAAGATATACTAAATAAGAAAAGAAAGTTTGTAGATCATGAGACCGTCATGAGACCGTTGCGACCGTTGCACTCAGTGAAGAGTGTAGCGCTCTTATTCAGAAAAATATTTCTAAAAAGTTAAACGATCTTGGTAGTTTTTAATACCTTGTGCAATTGGTGAAAAGTTTTTTTGGAAAATCCATATGTGATTTAGGAGCGAGTATCAATCTTAGGCCTCTATTGATTTTTAAACATTTAGATTTAGGAGAGATTTCCCTTACTACTATAACTCTTTAGTTAGTTGATCGATCAATAACTTATTCTAAAGGAGTTATAGAATATATATTAGTAAAAGTGGATAAATTCATTTTTCCTGTAGACTTTATAGTAATAAATATGGAGGAAGATAAAGAGATTCTTATTATTTTGGGGAGACCATTTCTTCCAACAAGGAGAGCGGTAACAGATATACAAAAAGGATAATAAATAATGAGAGTTAATGATCAAGAAGTAAGATTTAATATTGCAAAAGCTATGAAATATCCTTTAATAGAAAATGATAATGAATGTTTTAGGATGGAAGTTACAGATTATCTAAGTAATGAGCAATTTAAGAAAGTGTTTGAAGAAAAATTAAGATAAGAAGAATTTTGTGAGATTGAGAATGAAATAAAAGAAGAGAATTTAGATTATATTCAAGACAAATTTAAAACTTTAGATTTGTTGGAAAATGATAATAAAAATCTTATTCCTTCAAGTATTAAACCACATGAACTTAAATTGAAAGCATTACCTGTAATTTAAAATATGTTTTTAGGAGATTCATCTACATTGTCTATTATTGTATATTCTAAGTTAACTGAAATTGAAGAACAAAAGTTAATAGAAATGTTGAAAAGATATAAAAAAGGCTTTTGGATTGACTTTAGCAGATATGACTTTAGCAGATATTAAGCAGATATTAAAGGAATTTGTCCTTCAATTTCTGCGCATAGAATTCTATTAGATGAACAATACAAATCTAAAGTTGATTCTCATAGGAGATTAAACCCAATATTGAAAGAAGTTGTTAAAAAAGAAATCTTAAAATGATTTGATGCTGGAATTATAATCATATTTCAGACAGTGTTTGGGTGAGTCCAATTCACTGAGTTCCAAAGAAAGGAGGAGTGACCGTTGAAGTAAATGAGAAAAAGGAATTAATTTCAATAAGACAAGTTACTTATTTGGCAAATTTGTATAGACTATAGAAAACTTAACATGGTCACTAGGAAAGATCACTTTTCTTTACCCTTTCTAGACCAAATGTTGAATAGATTGGCTGGAAACAATAGATTGATTGGCTGGAAACAAATATTACTGTTTTCTAGATGGATATATCGGGTATCATCAAATTTTAATTACTCATGAGGATCAAGAGAAGACAACATTTACAAGCCCTTGTAGAACATTTACTTTTCGTAGAATGCCTTTTGGACTATGCAATGCACTTGCGACATTTCAAAGATATATGATGTCAATTTTTAGTAATTTGATTGAACATGGAAGGGAATTATTTATGGATCATTTCTCCATATTTGGGACTTCATTTGAATTATGTTTAAATAATTTAGAAAAAGTTCTAGAATTATGTGAAAAAATCAACCTAGTACTAAATTGGAAAAAATATCAATTTATGGTTACAGGAGGAATTGTACTTGAGCATAAAATTTCTGAAAATGACATGGAAGTAGATCCTACAAAAATTTAAGTTATTGAGAAATTACCATCTCCTACTACGATAGAGGGGTAAATTTTCTATGACATGTTGGTTTCTAAAGGTGTTATATAAAAAAATTTTCAAAAATAACTAAGTCATTATGCCAACTTTTAGAAAAAGATACATATTTAGATTTTAATGAGGAATGCATAAAAGCATTTGAACTGTTGAAAAAAAAAATTAATCACTACACTTATAATAGTTCCAGTTGATTGGGAGAAACCATTTGAAATAATATGTGATGCTAGTGATTATGCTATTGAAGCTATTTTAGGATAAAAACACAACAAAGTTTTAAAAAAAATATATTATACTAGTAAAACTCTAAATATGCTCAAATTAATTGCACTACTACTGAAAGAGAGTTATTAGCTATTATCTATGCTTTTAATAAATTTAGACCTTATTTGATTGGAACCAAATGTATAGTGAATAAGATTATTCTACCATCAAATACTTGATGCAAGCGAAGGATGCTAAACCAAGATTAATTAGATGGATACTTCTATTGCAAGAGCTCGATTTTATTATAGTTGATAAAAAGGGAAATGATAGTCAAATAGCTAATCATTTGTCTACTAGAAAAAGAAATATTAACTAATTTTTCAAATGAAATATTAGAAAATTTATTTGATGAACAATTATATAATATTGATGAAATGAGTATATCGTGGTATGCCGATATAATAAATTATATTATAAGTGATATTCTACCACCAGATATTAAGAATCAACAATTAAAGAAATTTATATATGATTCAAAATTCTATTTTTAGGATGACTCATACTTATATAAATAATGTAAAAATCTAATTTTTAGAAGGTGTGTGCCTTATGAAAAAACTCAAAAAAATGGGTGAAAGATGTCATGATTCTAAATTTAGAGAACATTTTGGAACAAATAGAACTGCATATAAAATTTTGTAAGCTGGATTTTATTGACCTACTTTTTTTTAGAGATATTAATGAATGTATTAAAACATGTGATCAATGTCAGCGAGTAGAAAATATTTTTAGAAGAAATGAAATGCCTCTAAACTGCACATTGGAAGTTGAAATTTTTTATGTGTGGGGATTAGATTTTATGGGAACATTTATGCCTTCATTTGGAAATTTATATATATTACTTGTTGATAATTATATGTCCAAATGGATTGAAGCTGTTGTTGTACCTAAATGTGAAGCTCGGAGTGTTTCTAAATTTTTAAATAAAAATATTTTTACAAGATACGGAATGTCGAGAGTAATTATTACAGATGAAGCATCGCATTTTAAGAATAAGAGAATCAATAAATTGAATAAAAAATATGATATTATGCATAAATTCTCTACTGTTTATCATCCTAAGACCAACAGTCTAACAGAGATATCAAATTGTGAAATAAAATCAATTTTAGAAAAAAACTGTAAATCCTTATAAATTGGATTGGTATGCTAGATTAAATACTGCATTATGGGCATACAAAACTGTTTATAAGGAAAAACATGTCACTTACCAATAGAATTAGAGCATAAAGCATTTTGAGCTATTAAAGAATTTAATTCTAATCTAAAAGAAGCTGCTAAGGAAAAAGTATTGCAACTCAATGAACTTGAGGTGATTAGAAATGGATCATATGATAATGCGAAAATCTATAAAGAGAAAATGAAAATATGACATGATCAGAAGATTATTAAAAAGAAGTTTTATTATATAATACAAGATTGAGATTATTTTCAAGAAAACTGAAATCAAGATGGCTAGGACCATTTGAAGTGATTAATGTTTATCCTTATGGAACTGTTGTGTTGATCTCACTTTTGGTTGAGGTTTAGTTTTCCTCTTTAGTAGCCTAGGATCTAGCTATAGGACTTTTCTAGCGACTATTCCTAGAAAACTAGAAAAAGCTGTTGACTATTCCTAAAAAACTAGAAAAAGAAACCCTCACCGTTAGAAATTTTACCATCTTCTTTGCTCAACTTGAAGCTCTACATATTGGTCCTAACCTCTAGCACTTAGTAGGTGAGGTCACTATGGGGGAGCTCAAAAAGAGTTCCCATAGGACTGTTTGTCCTTAGGGTTAACCCTGGGTGTTGGTCTGGAGCTAAGACACTCACTATACTCACTACACTCACTATCACCCACAATCACTCACAGCTCTAATCCAAAATTCTTGACTTTGATCCCTTGATCTTTTGGGAGACTCATGTAGATGGTCCCCTAGACCCACTAGCCTAGGCTGGGGTTTAGCTAAGACCAGTACATAGAGGACATAAATGGGGTTTCCATTGGTCCATAGCTCATATAGGGTGGTTGGCTTCAACTTGGTTTTTTGACCCCCAAACCTACCCAAATTACCTAAACACCCTCAAATCCCAAATGTGGTCAAAATACTCAAATTCGTCCAAAATACCCAAAATTGTTCAAAAGTTATTTCAAATCTTTTGAAAATACCCAAGCTGCCAAAAACTATCAAAAAATTCCAAATTAACCAAAATACCCCCAAAATGGCCAAAATTACAAAAACACCCTTGGCACACCAAATTTTTCCAAAACTTCCAAAATCATTCCAAATGTCTCAAAAACCAATTTTGACTCTTCAATTGAACCCAATTCGGCTAATTTGACCATTTTGACCAGAACCCCCAAATTGCCTTTAAAGGCCTAATATCCCCAAATTGACCTTAAATGTCCATCAATTTGGCCCAAATTTCCTTTAATTTCAATTCTAAACACAAATTCATCCATCATATGATCAATTCAAATCAAATTCAAGCCTAACTGACCCATACTTTGAGCCTAATTTAGACCCACATTCAAAACCCCCAATTTTGCCCCAAGTTGGCTATGTCACCAAATTTCACTAAAATTGATTGCCATAACCCAAAAATTGATACCCAATTTGTGTTGAAAACTCTTTGTGACACTCCTCTAGACCATTTTAAACCATAAATTTAAACCTAACCCAACCATACCCTAACCTAAATCCAAATCCAACCTAACACGCTAAAATTTACTAAGTGACCAAAATCCACCAAATTGAACTCCCAAACCAACTCAAAATCACTCAAAATCTCTTCTAAACCTCTCATGAAAATCATCCACATAATCTTGATCAATCAATTAAGCTCGAACCAAAATTTTGACGGAAATCAAATTTTGGCTTGTTTTTTGACCCGATCGGCCGGACACCCCGGATGACGAAACAGACCGCATCGACAGGTCCGGAACATCAAAATTACCTAGGGAGGATGCTTATTTATATGTGGTTCCATGCACACATGAATTGGAGAATTTTGAATGTAAAAAAAAAATTATTACAAAAAAAAAAAGAATCCTTTTTCACATAAATACCTAAAATTTTTATGCCCCTTCCAATTCGCGAACTGCTGCATCCCTTCTTCTCTGTGGCATGCCAGGCTGCTCATGAATCTCCTCTATCGCAGCAGGATCTTGTCCATCATGAGACCTCCCTTCTCCTTCCTTGTGAAGCTTCGGCCGAGGTCCCTCTATGACTTCCATCCCATCTCACGCCACAACCAAAGCACCTACCTCCTCCTGCAAATCCCGTTCCCTAAACCTTGTGTTTTCCCCTCCGATTTCTTATTTGGGTAAGCTCCCCAACCAAGGTACTCGATGCCCTGCCTCTGCACTCGATGACCTACCTCTGCACAGCGCCGCGCCCTACCTCACCTCACGGCGACAGGCTCCGCCTCTTGTGTTGTTCGGCTCACCCCTCCGTGGGCTCACCCCTCCGTGGGCTCACCCCTCCGTGAGTCTAGGTGAGCCCCTCCCTTCCTATTTTGCTATAAAATCCCCATTTGAGGAGTTTCTTAAGGCAAGCTTAATTCTTCTTTGAGAGGGGGAGATTCTGCTAAAATTTTTCTTTGAGTTCGTGAGCTTCTGTTGGTTGTGTGTTGTTGCCTTGGAGCTCTTAAATCAAAAGCTTCTATGCTCGTTCTTTTCTGGTTTGTTCCAGAGGTAACACTCTCTTATTTTGCCCCTACTGCTTCCTCCCACAATTTCATATGCATATCTTAACAACATTACCTAGTATTTAAAAAAAAAAGGGAAAGTTTTCTTGGGAGTTTTATATTTCATCATGCATTTATTGTGTTAATGAGACCATTTCATCCTCTTCCCTTCACTTAGTGGATTTACAAATCTTCTTTCGTTTGCTGGGTTTGATACAATGTTAATAGTTTCTTTCATTTAATGATTGTAAAGGTCTTTAAGAGATTATAAAGGGATTTTTCTAGGAAGGTGAGGTAAATATGCTATTTTATGTTGTTGCTCCTCAGATTCTAATATTTTCGATTCATACTTACCACTCAATTTCTCATATATTTAGATGGCTAACATCTTGAATGGTTCCAATTATTTGTTTTGGTTGGCTCATTTGTGAAAATTTGAGATGTTTGGTTTCATTTTGAAAATCAAGAAAGATTTACTCATCGTTTTCAATTGTTGGAGGACTTTGGTGCCTTGCATCTTGAAAATATGAAAGGGTTCATTTATCATTTGCAATTTTTGGATTTTAAAAATATTTACATATATAACATCCAAATTTTGAAAATAGGTGTGCGGATTTTTTAATTCATATGTATTTACAAATCTAGCACCCCAAATTTTTTCCTTTCTACCTCTACACCACCCAAATATTAAAATGTATGGGAATTAGGTGGTATGTTTGTAAATATTCTTTTCGTAGCAGCATTTGTTTGTTGTCCATAGCCTCTCCATTTCAGGAAGGATGTTTGAGGCTATTAAAAATTTGAGATACCTTTGATATTTAAATCTTACTTTAGATCTCACTGAGATGCCAAGATTTATAAACAATCTTTATCATTTACGGTTCATAATCTATAAAATGTGGTTGGGGGATCTTGCTCTTATGATTTTTTGCCTGGCAATATGAGTAATCTTTCCGATCTATGTCCCTTGGGATTGCCCCCAAATGCATTTTTTAGTATACCTGAAATTGGGAAATTAAGGTCACTTCAAGAAGCTAAATGAGTTTAATGTTAAGGATGAGAGTGAAGAAGGTAAATGAGTTTAATGTTAAGAATGAGAGTGGTTACAGGAAGGGGCGTTGGTGGTTAGGCTTCATGTTGGACATTCAGCATAAGGCCTTGGGAGCTCTTATTCCACTTCTCCTCCTCTTTATTTCATTATTTTTATTGATGCACATTTAAGGGCTTATAATTTTTGGAAGGTGCATAAAAATGAGAATGAAGTGGGAGAACACTTCATATGCTAACGTGGCCCTCTGTGTCACTTGGTGTTATGAATCTCTTGCCCATCTATGGGGCTCGGTTTTGGGCTGAATGTGGCTTGGTTTTGCGGCATGTTGGTTACCCGATTTTGGGGCTTGCGTGGCCCGATTTTTGGCTTATTGATTGGGGCTCGGTTTTGGCTTCGTTGACCCTATCCTTGAGCAGGTTGAGGAGCTTAGATTTTGCCTCATGAGGGGCTGCGGTTTTGCCATGTAATGGCTTGGTTTTGGCTTGGTTTTGAGTATGTCTTGTGCTTGGTTTTCCTTGGCTTGATTGGTTCTTGTTCGTGGTGAAATATGTGGCTCATTTTGGCTTTGACGAGGCTTTGTCAAATGGCTCATTTTTAGCCTTATGCGGCTCGATTTGAGGCCTTTTAGTGATGTTTGGGTCGTACTTTTAAGACTACTTGTCAAAAATTAATTTGTGTTTTGAAGTTTTAAATGTCAATGTTCAATTTGTGCTTTTTTGAAGTTTTCTTCATTAAGGTTTAAGTCATGCTTCGTGATTTTCTTCGTTAAGGTTTTAAATTGTATTTTGGAAGTTTTCTTCGTCAAAGTTAAGTCACATATAAAAGAGGTTTTCTCATAATGATGGGGTTTAGAAATAACTTTCATACGATTTGAGGATCGATCCACCTCCTTTATGTCAATCTTTTAGGTGGACCATTTCCTCCTCTCTCTCTCTCTCACCCAATTTTTCTTCTTTTCTTCCATGCTTTTTGGTTGGATTTATACACTTATGTACGAAGCATAAGTGCACACATATAGTCTTTTTCTACATTTTAATCATCAAGCAAGGCTATAAGTTGGACGATTCATTTTGGGGTATGGGCGATGATGACAAAGACACGTCGGTGGTAGAACAAAATAATGTTCCATTCTACAACATCAGACCCAGTGAACCTTAGGATGATATTATTATTCACCGACATGAGACTAGCGGGACACCCTTGCCCTCTTAGGTTGTTGGCGGTCCCACGCCCGACGGTATGATCGACTCATGGACAATCATATTTCCATAAAACTGATGAAAACATATACGATAAGAATAGATACTACATTTGCAAAAGTGTTTTAACTACAAAATTTCTACAACTTTCTCTTCATGAAACTTATGTGCATGCTAAAATATAAATTCGATTGTCCATTTGTCAATCACTGGTACCGGGCTAAAGAGTACCCTCCTATGTTGTTATAGTAGAACACCATTCTAGTTGAGTGTCAGGCTCTATACATATGAGTGACCGATAGTAGTCTTCAAAGTCCCTTGAGTATATATATATATAGTTTTTGAGCCCACCCAAACCTGAATGCTTATAGTCCACTTCGACTTTTATTGTTCACTTGTTATTTCCCTCAAGATTTTCATAAGTGTTTTCTTGTGGGTTTTCTTCAAACTCGTTTTTGTGAGTCACTTAAGTTTCATTTGATAAATTATGGAGCGGGGAGCCCCTGGTCAAAATGGAACTCATTTTTGTGAGTCACTTAAGTTTTATTTGATAAATTATGGAGCGGGGAGCCTAGGGACAAATTGGTAATTTTGGAATTTTAATACCTTAATTAGATTTTAGGATTAATCAAAGGGAAAATGGGTGAAAATATTGATTATAATGAACTTTTTGGATGATTGAAATACAATGGGTTAAAAGGTAAAAACCAACTTGCCACCTATCTTATGATAAAATAGAATTGTAATTTTATTAATTATCATAATTTGGAGATCAACATAATTTGAGGATCCTAAAGTATTGGGCTTGAATCATGAAGATAATAAGTCACTCATTTAAAGCCTATTAGCTGGCGATCAAATGCTAAATCTGATTTTGCTGGAAATTTTAATTCAACATTTAAATTGTTTTAAATCACTTTAAAAATTGAAGTTAAAAAAGAGGTCTAATAATGAATTAGGCTTGATTTGAGAAATTGTCTTAATAAGGATTAGAAAATATGAACATAGTTAATTAATAAATATTTTCAAACATTTTTAAGCCCTACTTTAATTTGAAGCATTAAAGTTTTTAATAACCTTGACTTTGCACTTTGGGGCACCCACTCACATACCTATCAAAATGAAATATTAAGTGACTATTTGATTTTCTCATTCTTGAGGTAGTTAAGTTTAAATTGATCTTGAGATGATTAATAGAACAATTTGATAAGTTCAAAATGGACTCAGAATGTTTCAAGGCTCAGAACGTTTCAAGGGACTTTTAAAACGGTTCAGGGTCATTCTCTGAATACTTTGGAATCTCTTGGATATTTTGAAGGACAAATTGAACTTGTTATGATTTGTTCTAGGAAATCATCCACTAAAA
>NW_018224089.1:15740-77705 GCF_001263595.1 Phalaenopsis equestris
AACTTGCATGTTAAACAACGATGTCACCCTGCATGAAAACCAAAACTGCTAGGATAGCCGTAAAACTAAAACTAAAACTAAAATTAACCAAGATAAAATTCACCGCCACAACATTCAAAATATAAGACAATTCAAAATTTAATCACAAACATCACAAAATAACAATTACCACTAAACTAAGACGTCTCTATTAGATGATCGGGAATTCCTCGGATGATGAAACCTACGGTTGCTAACGAGGCTTCCTACGGTCTAAATAAAATTATGGAACTCATTAAGTTGAGTTTAGTAAATTCATTTGAACTAAGTGAATCTAATAGAAAATAGTGGTGCCAAAACAAGAGAACCGTAGGATCCTAACTGATGTCGCTCTAATCAACTTTAACATGCCTCATAAAATTTAAAGAACTACAATCATAGGTCCGTCTGATTTGACATCATAACTTGATACCCTATAAAACTTAAACTCGCTACGATAAGGAGCTTGGAGCTAGCATGGTGGGCAGCACGACCATCATCAACAAAAAATTTGTTTTCTCCAACTAAACCAATTTCCTTCTTTAGAATTAAATAACAAGCCATAGGATTTCGAGGTTGTTTGCTTATGCAACATAAATCCTCAACTTATCTTTAGGCCTTTGCACAATCATGTTGTGCAATCTAAGTCGTAACTTGTCTTAGGATTCTGAGGTTGTTGTCTGCTTAAACCCTCACATTTTCCAGGCTCTTTGTGTGATCTTTTCATATAAATGTAAGCCCTAACAAATAAAATCTGCAGAATGAAACACCTAAATAAATTTCTCCTTAAAACTGAAGCCAAACTATAGAATAGACTGGAAACTCACCGAGGTTTTTCCTCTGGATCTATGACATCCCCTAGTTCTTCTTCCTTTAGACTTTGCAATAAATGTTCCAAATTTGAGCCGATCCCTTTTTACACCTCTTTGATCGATATCGTTGAAAAGTCCTATCCTTTTGAAATTCTTGTACATAATGTTTCCTGATTATTATCGAGAGTCTTCTTAGGTAAGTTTGGTCATTTAAGATGTAATTAACTGTAGTGACTTGCCCTTATAGGAAGCTTATCCGAACTCAGCTTAATATGAAACCTACTTAATTCTTCATGTTAAATAATGGAACTTGTCGTCAAATAAAACGATTTCGCAAACCAAACAAATGTCATACATTTCTTAATTTATTTAATCAAGCATCATCCTCAAGTCTTGTGTTTATCCTTCGGGATAGATACAGAGTTTGAGATACAATGCTATTTCATTTAAATTATGAAAAATATGTGGTCAATTTGATTTCATATTTTTCTATCCAGGTGACCGACAGCTTCCAACGGGCAACTCCTTAACCAAAATAGTGCCGATAGCTTCCGATGACTCCGCTGGGGACATGCTTTTCTTTCAATTTAAATAAGGAAATATTATCTTCAAACATCGGTAATGTGTCCATGTTTCTCTTGGACCAAATTACTCCTTCTGTTGACATGCTTTAACCATTTTTGTCTTCAGAAAGTACAACCAACTCTTTGGTCTTCAGGATTGTCTGTTCGACCACCTTTGGACAGAAATGTTTAGGAGGCCATTAAGGACTTTTTAATCTTTATGTGGGGTCGGACCCCTGGTTCCTCCTAGGCGTTGTGCGTTTTAAAGTTGGTCCTGCACTGGGTCCTAAACTTTGCATTTCTTCGTCTCGTTCAAGTTTGAGTTCTTTTGGGTTTGGTTTGCTTTTCTGTGAATCAAGCCATGTTGTTGCACCTCTTCACAGTCATTTAATTTGTTAATTGCAACTCTTCAATGCTATAATTTTAATCACAAATCAATAACAAATCTGAAAACTAAAATAATAAAGGATATGTCCAGTTTATAAGACAAGTGCGTCAATTTGAGTACTTCTGTCGAAATCAATTTGAGTACTATGTCGAGAGTGTAAGGCACGAGACATCGTTGAATTTGGAAAATTCTTCAAATGACAGGGAGAATGTCTTCGCCAAAGTTGATCTTTTCTTTATTCGCTGTCAATAGGGATGAACTGCCTGACCTGACAGTTATTAAGTTTGGACAAGGGTTCGATGATATCTCGATGATATTGGAGTCAAGTTTGGGAAAGTGGCCGTCACAGTAATGAAGTCTGAAACAATATTGAGTGGAGGTTATCGTAGACTTCTACTTGAATCTGCTGAGAAATCCTCCCCTTTAAAGGTTTTGGTTGAAAGGAGCCCTACTAGTGCTGAAAAGTCTATCGTTGGGAGCGTTGGAATTTCTCCGAGAATTGTTTTTACTTCTACTACCGGGTACACTGTCACCGCGCCAACTATTTTACCGAGTAAGGGAAAAGAGGTTCTACATGAGGAAGAGTTAGTTGACGCTTATACCCCATTGCTTTCTAGATTTGAGATTGGGTCCAATTCAAAGCCTGCATAACTGATAAAGGCAGATGAAAGGAGGTGCAGCCAGGAAATTTTGAAAGCCAAATAGCCTCGACAATCCCACCAACAATAGGCACAACAATATGACCAATCTAACCAACAACCGCCTTAGGGGGGATCTTACCAAGCAGAGAATAAGAGAATATCCTTAGTAGAAAGACAGAAAGTGGTGTATTCCTTAAAAGACAAAGTCGTGTCGAAGATGTTCCATGACTTGCTAAAGAAACAAGGATTTAGTTACCAAAGCCGAAAAAGGCAGAGGAAGCCAGCATGAAAGATCATCCTTAATACTGCCCATACCACCAGTTGCTCAGCCACACCATAGAAAATTGTTTTATCTTCAAGGATTGGGTTGAGGAGAATATCAAGAATGGGTACGTAATGATCCCGTAATAATATTTGAAAGGAACCTGAAAGAGGTTCTATCAATATAATTTCGGTCGATCTGTTTGTTCTAACCTATTCCTACGCAACTACTAACAAATGAAATGCCTCTTGACTACGATTGTATTACTATTTTTTTGTTAAAAGGGGATATTAGCAGGATCAATGTTGGTCTATGCCATCCCTCCCACTGCAATTAATGAAAAGAAAGAGTTTGTTGTTGTTCAGAATTGTTCAATATTTAAAAAACTTATCACCTCGAAAGAAAATTTTAGATATTTTGATGCAAATATGACTTCAGGGGAGAATGAAATTAATGCCCTAATAACTGAGTCATCCACTTTAAAGAATTTAGATCGGGTCCTAAGTTGATTTCAAAATAAGATAGTGTGGTTGAAATATGAGTGATTGACTCGAGATATCACAAGCCTTTTTATTCCTGCCACGTGACTGGGTCTCGGCTTTCGAACGAGTTATAATATCCCAGAATTCAACTTAAGAAACATTTCAAGATTATTAGTAAGGGAAATTCAGACATTCAAAATATTTAAAAGAAATATGCTCCACCAGATATAATAATTCTCAGAAAATAAATGGACCAAAAAAATTCTTTTATGAAAATCACTCAAGAAGAAGCTTGAGATGAGCATATAATAAAAAATTTGTGTCTGAATTATGACATTCAAAATCTTTAAGTCATGCTCTATCAGATATAGTAATTCTCAACAAAACATAGAAAAAAAAGATTGTGTAAAAAGTGTGATCCAAAGAAATCAAAGCAAAAAGAAAAGTCTCCTGAGAAGAAGCTTGAGGTGGACATAATAAAAAATTGGTGTCTAAGTTTCCCCTAATTAATGAGACTTAAAATGCTCTCTTAAGAAATTTCTTTTGATATTATATTCAAGAAAAAGTTTAACGATCTTGAGTCTTTTGGTCGATTATTAATTGGCTCAATTATTAATTGGCTCAGAAGACTTAGAAATCTCATTGGAAAACAAAAAATGTTTTGATCACATGACCAAAATTCTGAAATCTGCTTAGGCTTAGAAAGAAAGAACTAAAGGAACGATGATGATATTAGCAGTTAATGGAAATTCAACCCTGAGGTCGTATCCTTTGTCTCCTAGCAAATATAACTCCAACGACAGTGTGAAGAATGTCAGAGTGACTCCTCAAAGATGACATGAACAACTTTTACAGAATCAAAGCGAAAGCAAAGAACAACTACTACAAATGGAGCTACAAACTTACGACCACTTCAGTTATGGTGTCCTTAGAGATAACACATCTTTATAGGTACTTGAAAGAGTATAATTCTGATAGAACCTTCAAGAGTGAGTTATGCTCTAACATTTGTCATAGGCGATTCTTCAAGAAGCACTGTGCCTCGTGTTTCAAAGACAAAGACTCATTCATAAAAGCTCAGATGCTACACTTGTCTAAAACTGGGTCCAAGTCCTAAAATAAATGCAACAATGTAAAATTCTGCATCTCATTTTTTTATATAAATCTCTGTACGGACATTTCAATAAAATTCAGCACTGCATGAACTTCTACAAACATACTATACTCCTCACAAAACCTTCAACCTTCTGAAAAAACCTTCTGAAATTCTCTGCATTCCTCACAGAGTGTCACACTCCTCACCACTCCTTGCATTTGGGGCAGGTCTTTGGAGCCCTTTTCCTTCTTAGTACTCAATTAAACCTTGTGATTTTCCCGGGGTCAGTACTGGAATTCTAATTCCCACCTTGGAGTCATTCCTTTCAGGCGTAATGTCCTTAATGGTAGCCATCTTTCGACTAGATCAAGTTCAGACGTAATGTCCCTAGCGGTAGCTCGAACTGGTATAGTCTTCCTTCCCAGTGTAATGCCCTTAATGGTAGCCATCTTTTGATTAGATTCAGTTCGGACGTAATGTCCCTAGCGGTAGCTTGAACTGGTATAGTTTTACTTCTTGGCGTAATGTCCTTAATGGTAGCAATCTTTCGACTAGATCCAGTTCAGACGTAATGTCCCTAGTGGTAGCTCGAACTGGTATAGTCTTCCTCCTTGGTGTAATGTCCTTAATGGTAGCCATCTTTCGACTAGATTCAGTTCGGACGTAATGTCCCTAGCTGTAGCTCAAACAGGTATAGTCTTCCTTCTTGGCGTAATGTCCTTAATGGTAGCCATCTTTTGATTAGATTCAGTTCAGACAGAATGTCCCTAGAGGCAGCTCAAACTGGTATAGCCTTTCTTCTTGGCGTAATGTCCTTAATGGTAGCCATCTTTCGACTAGATCTAGTTTGGATCTAATGTCCCTCGTGGTAGCTTAAACTGGTATAGTCTTCCTCCTTGGCGTAATGTCCGTAATAGTAGCCATCTTTTGATTAGATTCAGTTCCGACATAATGTTCCTAGTGGTAGCTCAAACTGGTATAGTCTTCCTTTTTTGCATAAAGTCCTCAATGGTAGCCATCTTTCGACTAGATCTAGTTTAGACGTAATGTCCCTAGTGGTAGCTCAAACTGGTATAGTCTTCCTTCTTGGCATAATGTTCTTAATGGTAGCCATCTTTCGCTTTCGACTAGATCCAGTTCGAACGTAATGTCCCTAACGGTAGCTCAAATTGGCATAGTCTTTCTCTTTAGCGTAATATCCATAATGGTTTCCATCTTTCGACTAGATCCAATTCGAACGTAATGTCCCTATCGGTAGCTGGAAATGGTATAGTCTTTCCTTCCCGCCGTAATGTCCTCAATGGTTGTCGTCCTCTGCACTGTTGTCACCCTTTTGAGTTGGATGTAAGCCTCTGTGCTTTCCATCTCGATTCGGTCCTCTCACACAATCCTATTCTCTAACTTATTATTGTTGAAATCCAAAATTAAACATTGAATTTGAAATCGTGTCTCCGCCTCAATCGTCAGTTTTACCAATGATTATTTTCTGAATCTCTTTTCTTTTCCCCAGCGAGAGTATTTATTACTCCCAGCAGAAACAACTGTCACTCAATCCTACTCTTCCTTCTAGGTCTGTTAACTTAGAAGTTTGTATTGGTTTTGTTGATCTCGTTGATCAACGCCAATACACACGACGTGCTTGCCCAGCACACCACACCTATTGAGGGTCCATTTGTTGACCTCACTTTTGGTTGAGATTTAGTTTTTCCTCTATAGTAACCTACAATATAGTCATAGGACTTTCCTGTTCACAATTCCTAGAAAATTAGAAAAAGGAACCCTCACCATTAGAAAGTCTAGCCTTTTCTTTGCTCAACTTGAAGCTCTACATATTGGTCCTAACCTCTAGCACTTAGTAGGTGGGGTCACTATGGGGAAGCTCAAGGAGAGTTCTCATAGGATTGTTTGACCTTAGGGTTGACCCTAAGCGTTGTTCTGGAGCTAAGAAACTCACTACAGTCACTATCACCCACAATCACTCACAGCCCTAATCCAAAATTCTTGGCTTTGATCCCTTGATCTTTTGAGAGACTCGTGTAGATGGTCCCTTAGACCCACTAGACCTAGGCTAAGCTAGGGTTTAGCTATGACTAGTATATAGAGGACCCAAATGTGGTTTCTATTGGTCCATAGTTCATATAGGGTGGTTGACATCATAATTCTACCAAAAATATTCAACTTGGCCTTTTGACCCCTAAACCTACCCAAATTACCTAAACACCCTCAAATCCCAAATTTGGTCAAAATCCTCAAATTCATCCAAAATTGCTACCCAAACTTGCTCAAAAGTCATTTCAAATTTTTCGAAAATACATAAGCAACCTAAAACTACCTAAAAATTCTAAATTTACCAAAATACCCCCAAAATGGCCAAAATTACAAAAATACCCTTGGTACCCCCAACTTTCTCAAAACCTCTAAAATCACTCCAAATTTCTCAAAAACCAATTTGGACCCTTCAATTGAAGCCAATTTGGCCAATTTGACTATTTCGACTAAAACCCCCAAATTGTCTTTAAAGGCCCAATTTCTCTAAATTCACCTTAAATGGCCATCAATTTGGCCCAAATTTCCTTCAATTTCAATTATAAACACAAATTCATCCTTCATATGATCAATTCAAATCAAATCCAAGCCTAACTGACCCATACTATGAGCCCAATTTAGGCCAACATTCAAAACCCCCAATTTTGCCCCAATTTGGCCGTCTCCAAATTTCACTAAAATTGAATGCTCTAACCCCAAAATTGACTCTAACCCCAAAATTGACACCCAAAACCCCAAAATTGACACCCAATTTGTGTTGAAAACTCTTTTTGACATTCCTCTATAATATTTTCAACCATCAATTTGAACCTAACCCAGCCTTAGCCTATCCCAAAACCAAGCCCAACCTAACACCCTAAGATTGACTAAGTGACCAAAATCCACCAAACTGAACTCGCAAACCAACTCAAAATCACTCCAAATCTCTTATAAACCTCTCATGAAAATCTATCACACAATCTTGATCAATCAATTAAGCTCAAACCAAAATTTTGACAGAAATCAAATTTTGGCGTGTATTTTGACCCGATTGGTCGGACACCCCAGATGATGAAACAGACCGCGTCAACGTGTCCGAAACATTGAAATTACCTAGAGAGGACACATTTTGATGTGGTTCTGTGCATGCATGAATTGGAAAATTTTGAATATTAAAAAAAATTATTACAAAAAAAAGAGTCCTTTTTTTACATAAATCCCTAAAATCCCAAAATCCCTAAGCTGGCTCACGCCTCTTGCTCCTTCCCATTCGTGAACTGCTGCATCACTTCCTCTCTGTCGCAAGTGAGGCTGCTCCAAAATCTCCTCTGTCGCACAAAAGATCTTCTCCATCATGAGCCCTGCCTTCTTCCTCGCGAAGCTTTGGCCGAGGTCCCTCTCTGACTTCCATCCCATCTAATGCGACAACCAAAGCACCTACCTCCTACAAATCCCCTTCCCTATACCTTGTGTTTTCCCCTCTGATTTCCCATTTGGGTAAGCTCCCCAACCAAGGCACTCAATGCCCTGCCTCAACACTCGATGACCTATCTCTGCACAACCGCACTATCTCACCTCGCGACAACAGGCTCCACCTCTTGTGTTCGGCTCACCTCTGGGTGAGTCCAGGTGAGCCCCTCCCTTCCTATTTTGCTATAAAATCACCATTTGGGGAGTTCCTTAGGGCAGACCAAATTCTTCTTTGAGAGGGGGAAGTTCTGTCGATTTTTTTTTTTGAGTTTGTGAGCTTCTGGTTGTTGTGTGTTGTTGCCTTGGAGCTCTTAAATCAAAAGCTTCTGTGCTTGTTCTTTTCTAGTTTGTTCAAGAGGTAACACTCTCTTATTTTCCCCCTACTACTTCCTCCCGCAGCTTTATATGCATATCTTAACAACATTACCCAGTATTTGAAAATAAAAGGAAAGTTTGCTTGGGAGTTTTATATTTTGCTTTACAACTTGGTGAAAAGTATCCACCGCATCAATTGGTGGTCTTGGCTAATCTTTAAGAAGACCACCATCTTCTAAAAACATCATACAGATTAAACCGCACTTGTATAATCCTAAGACTATTTTACAATCAGTATTTCTATAGATATAGACAACTTGATATTTTTTCTATTGTATGGAAATAAATTTGAGAATTAACTCTTTCTTGATAAAAAGATATTTGCTTCCATTCTCCTATTATTTTGGTGATCTTTTTTGAAGATGTATTGTGTAAAATTTTTGCATATGTTGGAGTTCTTGAGGAAGATGAATCTTCTTTTTCAGGAATAAACTTTACTTCAATAGCTGAGGAGGAAGCTTTGGCTTTTTCCTTTCCTTCTTCTCTTGCAATTTTGATATTCATGAAATCTCTAATTTTTCTTAATTCAGATAGAGAAGGCAATTCTTCATCTGATATTTCTTCAATGAGATATTTTTTAATCTTAAATAATTCAGTTATTATGGTATTGCCCATAGCAATTTCGCACTCTAATTTTCATATCTGTAATTCAACAAATTCTAGATATTTGTTGATGTCTGGATTAGACTTCTCCTAAATTTTGCTAGTTGTTTCATAGTTATCCATATTATTATCTTCCAAATTTATTTACTGCATAATTCTCGTGTTCGTATATCGACAAGGGCATTTTTATTTCCTTCAATATATTCTATATCAAAAGTATATGCAGAAAATCAACTTTGTCATCTGATTAATCTTTTATTTGACAAAGAGTCTACATTTTTACAATTTATAAATGAGATTGCGGTTTTGTTATTTGTTCTTATTAAAATGTTTTATTTAGGAATATTTCAAATTCTTTAATTGCTTTCTATATATATAATAATTCTTTTTCATTAATATGATAATTTTGTTCTGTGGGTGTGTAGGTTCCAGAACTATATCGACGTAGGAGTTTAATGTTAGCTTTTACAATTACACCTCATGCAATTTCCAAGCTATCTGTTACTATTATTAAATAATGTCTTGATATAGGTAGATGTAATTTTGGTAAATTTTTTTTCTATTATTAAATAATGTCCTGGTATAGGTAGATGTAATTTTGGTAAATTTTTACATATTTCTTTAATTCAGTTTAAAGCTTTTTCATCATTCTCATCCTAATTCCATGACATGTGTTTCCTTATTTTCCTTAATTTTTTTCTATAATGATACTCTTAATTCATCTAGACCTTTAACAAATGTTTCGGCGTAATTAATGCAGACTAAGAACGTTGTAGTTCTTTCTGATTATTAATTTATTTGAAATTACCAGTTTTTGTTAGGATTTGCTCTTGTAATTCAATAAATTCTTTGTCTATGATAAGTCCTTGGAATTCAATAGTATTAGTTAGGAAGTGATCCCGAAAATATAGTTATGTAAAATTTATAAAGTTGACTCCGCTTTACAACGATGTCAAAAACTTGATGTGTTATCTTATAAATAAGAAATTTAAGCAATTTATGTTGGGATTCTACACAAGTATAGGTATCGTTATCAAGTAATATATATAGGTATCGTTATCAAGTAATATAAAACTTTATATTTAAGCCCCAAATATTGATCATACGAGGAAAGTTTAAATTTGAAATGATAAGTTAACTAGGATTTTCACAGAAATAAAACAAAATTACTGTCACTAATTTCGAATTATATGAGATACTATCAAAACTAATTTATTAACTACTAGCAAAACTAAAATGTAATGTTTAAACAGTAACTACTATATTATGTTTTATGTGATGAAGTTTTCTAATATGAAAAAAAAATCTTTCCCACTAAAATAAGGTTTTGTTAAAATGAGTGACATAAATGGTTTAAATATGTATTATGCTAAATAAGAGAAATTTTTATTGTTTACTCTAATTCAGTGTTATAGAAAATCAATGGCTAATCTCAGGTTTAGTCCCTAAAGCTGTGGTTAAACTAGGAGGATACAGACTCTCACTCCAGAACTCCCACTTCCCTTCTCCTGAAGGCGAATGCTTGCTTTAGTTCTTAAGCACTAAGACTGAATTGGGGATTTAAGTCTCTTACCACAAAATCTTCAATTTTACACCCACAAAAGTATATTACCCTATTTATTTGCACTTAATTCCATGAACAAAATACTCGTAAATGTGATTCTCACTCTTGTTGTAGAACTCATAGTCCATTTTTCGGATCATATGTTTCACAACAGATTTTGACAATTCAATTGGCCATATCAAAAAGTAAATTAAGAACAAAGTTAAAAAACTATCACAATTTATTTTATATTTTAAAATTGTCACATCCAAATTATCTCTTCATTTCATCATATCTCAGAGTTAGGAAAAAGATAAAGGAAACTAATCAGACTTTATGAGAAATATACAACAAAACATAAATTTCATATCTAAAAGAAAGTTCATATAACTAAAAGAAAGTTCATATAACACATACAACAATAATAAATAAACAACACTTATCTAAAACTCTTTCTCAAATTAAATCCCTTGCAACCTCTCTTAGAAGAAGTAGGAAGAAGAAATCTCCTTTATCTTTTTATCTGGAAAATTCTCTCTCTCTAACACTCTTAGAGAAGAATTCACACTTAAACTCACCACAAAAACTCAAAATTCTAAAGAAATAAATGACAAATTGACTCTAAGTGGCTGTGGAGAATGTGAAATAGCGTGGAAGGGGGGAGAGGGCGATCGAAAGGGGCGAGAGCGATCGAAAGGTGCGAAGAGGAACTTTTTTTTGATCAATTTTCGCTCTAAATAGAGCCTAATGTCAGTTTTCCAATAGGTGCATCCAAAAACTCTTCAAAAAGTGTCCAAATTTGTCGAATCTTCTAGAAACAGGATTTGCACCACATTGGTGTCGTCGGCGCCAGTGGCCCATGAACTCTCCGTTAAATTGCGCTGTCATGCTGCTCTTGGCGCCGTCGACGCTGAAGATAGTCCGTCTTCTGTTCTGTAAGTTTGCGCTATTAGCGTCCATCCTGGCGTCTTCGGCGTTGAGTATTTCTTCAAAAATGCCATTTTATTTCCAAATTTCATCCTTTTTGCTTCCTAAGTCTTAAAAATCAACAATCTGCAATAAAACATGAAAAATACCCTCCTTTAAAGCGCAATATTACCAAAAATGAGTATTAAATATAGGTCTAAATATGCATATATTTTTGTAGCTGAGTTGAATGGCTCTTCTTTGTGATCCTTCTGAATCTTGCACTTCATTTGATACAACTTCATGAGAAAAGATTGTTTTCTTTGGGGGTGCGTAGTAGGCGACGTCTTCATGAATGCCTACTTCATGAACTAGAATGGTTGTAAATCTCCTTTAATAAAATGTTATTGTCATTCTTTGAAATATTTGATGCATTGATGTAAGGATGATGGAACCATATTATTCTCATGAATCCATGGTTGACCAAGTAAAGCATTGAAAGAAGTCACTGCATGAATGATATAGAATTTTGCAAATGTTACTAATTCTCCATCTTTCATTAACAATGTACTTGATCCTAGAGCTCTTTCTCTCTTTTGATTGAACCCTATTAATATCATTTTATCAGTTGTAAGCTCTTGAGCCTCAATGTCCTAATATGCTAATGTCCGTAGACACATTAAGTTAGTGATGCTTCTGCGTCTACCAAGACTCTGGACAATACAAATCTCCCGATGTTGACGGAGATGTAGAGTGGTCGGTTATGGTCGGTTGTACTGAGCAACAAGTCTTCATCTGTGAATGTTATATGAGGTTGTTCTTTTAATAAACAAACTTCATCTGAGGATGTGCTGGCCAACTGAGTTAAGCAAATCTCTGGGTTGAGCAAGGCTGTAACCAGAGATGCTCTCATCTCTTTTGACAGGATTAGAGCATCATAACTTTTTAGTTTGGCCGGAAACCCCCTAAGATGAGCTAGCACGTTATAATCAACTTTATATAATCCTCTGGTTTTCACTTGGTTATGTGTCTCTTCCAGTGTCTCTTCCACTAGCGAAGGTTCCTGAGTGACTATTTGTTTTCCTTTATCTATCGGAGCTGTTCTCAGGGGGTAAACTTTCCTGCTCCTTAGATTTACTTCTGTAATTTCTTCTTCCTATGATGCTCTAGGTGAAATTTTTGGTATTCCTTCTTTTTCGTCGAAGAGATCCAAACTGAAGGCAAGTGGTGTACTGTGGCCCTTGGGGACTGGCTCTTCACTCCTGGTGCTATTGTAACCAGTATCATCAATGTCTTCTTCATTCTCATTAACGGGCTTATCGTACTCAAGTACAATTTGAGGATCAGTTTGAGAATCGAGATCAAATTTAGACTGAACAAAGTCAGTAACGTTATCATTAGAAATAGTCAAAACATAGCTGAAATCATAATCATTATATAATACCCTAGTGGGACAAAAAGATAATCATACATGGTCAGTGGTTCGATGATTTTCTTCACCGAATCTGAGACAACCAATCTAACAGAGGTAGCCCCTATCCTACCCTTCGTGCTATCGGTCTTCATGACATTGCTCTTTTCTTTCTCTTCCGTGGCTTTTATGGAAAAATCTCCAACTTGGGTTGAGCAGGTTGTAGACTCTGAACGATCACTTGAGTTGAAGTGATCTGAATTTAACCTAGTATCTTCTTGGATGACTTTTTCCAAACTGTGCTCCATCTGTCTTTTTCTGCATATGGATCTATTGGGACAATTGGCTCCGCAGAAATCATATTCACATAACCTTTTCAGGCTCTTTCAAATATTATTTGGGCATGTTGAATTTCCTTCTTTATAATTTCTCTCTTGAAATAAAGCAACCTTCTATTGCATGTCCCAACATCCTTTGGTAAGGGCAAAAATTGGCAAATTCTTTCTTATCAACTTCTTCCAGATTCTTCGGTTCTGGCAATCTGAACTCTAGATTTTTCATTAAATTTTTGAACATCTTTGGTACAACCTCACCTTTGAAAGAATACACTCTTTTCCTTTTTACTGAAAAATTTGGACATGTTCTACCATCTGTCCGGTACGCTCCTCATTGATATGACTGATGGCGGACTGACCATACTGTTGTGTTTGTTGTTGAGCATGCTGTAAAAATTGCTGAGAACTTTTGTGAGGATGTTCTGCCTATATTTTTATTGGTTGCTTCCCCTTATTGACTGTTGTCACTGTCCCAGACCTCTTCTCGAATGATCTGATTGTCCTGAATTTTTCTGCCTTCTTTTCAGAATCCATATGTTTAAACTCCTCTTGTAAATTGATGGCTTTGCTTAGCAATTTCTCGAAAAACTTGATAGTGAGTTCCTTGAGCATGAAAGCTACCGGCCCATGTATGCTTTTGAGTAAAATCTCAATCACATGTTGTTCCTGTAGTTTAGGTTCACATTTCATGCTAAAGTTTCTCCACCTCTAGATAAAATCCACTAGAGTCTCGTTAGATCTTTGCTTCTTCACTATGAGACCTCCAATAGAAACATGATGTTGTACTCCAGCAAATCTCTTTACGAACGTCTGTTCGAATTTGGTGAACGTCTTCACTGATCCATTAGGTAACTCGGCATACCAATTAAAAACAATTCCTAACAGGCTGCTAATGAACTATCGGATTAACTCATGTGTTGCCACAACTTGCTTGGAAATGCGCTATATGTTGTCTGGGATTTCCGGTCCCATCAAATATCTTGAGGTTTGGTGACACAAAATTCTTAGGGTAAGGAACGACATCAAACTCCTCTAGGGAAGGTCTACCCCTCGAAATCAATCCACCACCCTTAGATCTATAAAATGTAGTTGGGGGATCTTGCTCTTATGCTTTCTTGCCTGGCGATATGAGTAATCTTTTCGATCTGCGTCCCTTGGGATTGCCCCCAAATGCATTTTTTAGTAAACCTGAAATTGGGAAATTAAGGTCACTTCAAGAAGCTAAATGAGTTTAATGTTAAGAATGAGAGTGGTTGCAGGAAGGGGTGTTGGTGGTGAGGCTTCATGTTGTCACATTCAACATAAGGCCTTGGGAGCTGCTATTGCACCTCTGCTCCTCTTTATTTCATTATTTTTATTGATGCACATTTAAAGGCTTATAATTTTTGGAAGGTGCATAAAAATGAGAATGATGTGGGAGAACACTTCATATGCTAACGTGGCCCTCTGTGTCACTTGGTGTTATGAATCTCTTGCCCATTTATGGGGCTTGGTTTTGGGTTGAATGTAGCTCGGTTTTGTGGCATGTTGGTTACCCAATTTTGGGGTTTGCGTGGTCCGATTTTGTGCTTATTGATTGGGGCTCGGTTTTGGCTTCGTTGACCCTATCCTTGAGCAGGTTGAGGAGCTTAGGTTTTGACTCATGAGGGGCTGCAGTTTTGCCATGTAATGGCTTGGTTTTTAGTATGTCTTGGGCTTGGTTTTCCTTGGCTTGACTAGTTCTTGTTATTGGTGAAATATGTGGCTCATTTTGGCTTTGACGAGGCTTTGTCAAATGTCTCATTTTTAGCCTTATGAGGCTCGATTTGAGGCATTTCAGTGATGTTTGGGTCGTACTTTTAAGACAACTTGTCAAAATTTATCTTGTGTTTTGAAGTTTTAAATGTCAATGTTCAATTTGTGCTTTTTTGAAGTTTCTTCATTAGGGTTTAAGTTGTGCTTCGTGATTTTCTTCGTTAAGGTTTTAAATTGTATTTTGGAAGTTTTCTTCGTCAAATTTAAGTTGCATATAAAGGAGGTTTTCTAATAATGTTGGGGTTTAGAAATAACTTTCATACGATTTGAGGATCGATCCACCTCCTTTATGTCGATCTTTTAGGTGGACCATTTCCTCCTCTCTCTCTCACCCGATTTTCTTCTTTTCTTCCTTGCTTCTTGGTTGGATTTATACACTTATGTACCAAGCATAAGTGCACACATATATTCTTTTTCTACATGTGAACCATCAAGCAAGGCTATAAGTTGGACGGTTCATTTTGGGGTATGGGAGATGATGACAAAGGCACGCCGGTGGTAGAGCAGAATAATGTTCCATTCTACAACATCAGACCCGGTGAACCGTAGGATGATACTATTATTCACCGACATGAGACTAGCGGGGCACCCTTACCCTCTTAGGTTGTTGGCGGTCCCACGCCCGACGGTATGATCGACTCATGGACAATCTTATTTCCACAAAATTGATGAAAACATGTACGATAAGAATAGTACTACATTTGCGAAAATATTTTAACTACATTATTTCTACAACTTTCTCTGCATGAAACTTATGTGTATGCCAAAATATAAATTTTAAATATAAATTTGATTGTCCACTTGTCAATCACCGGTACCGGGCTAAAGAGTACCCTTCTAAGTTGGTATAATATGACACCCTTCTAGTTGAGTGTCGGGCTCTATACATATAGTTGACCGATAGTAGCCTTCAAAGTCCCTTGAGTATATATATATATAGTTTTTGAGCCCACCCAAACCTGAATGCTTATAGTCCACTTCGACTTTTATTGTTCACTTGTTATTTCCCTCAAGATTTTCATAAGTGTTTTCTTGTGGGTTTTCTTGGAACTCATTTTTCAAACTCGTTTTTGTGAGTCACTTAAGTTTCATTTGATAAATTATGGAGCGGGGAGCCCCTGGTCAAAATGGTAATTTTGGAATTTTAATACCTTAATTAAATTTTAGGATAAATCAAAGGAAAAATGGGTGAAAATATTGATTATAATGAACTTTTTGGATGATTGAAATACAATGGGTTAAAATGTAGAAACCAACTTGCCACCTATCTTATGATAAAATAGAATTGTAATTTTATTAATTATCATAATTTGGATATTAATTGAATTCGAGGATCCTAAAGTATTGGGCTTGAATCATGAAGATAATAACTCACTCATTTAAAGCCTATTAGTTGGTGATCATATGCTAAATCTGATTTTGATGGAAATTCTAATTCAACATTTAAATTGTTTTAAATCACATTGAAAATTGAAGTTAAAAAAGAGGTCTAATAATGAATTAGGCTTGATATGTGAAATTGTCTTAATCGAGATTAGAAAATATGAACATAGTTAATTAATTAATATTTTCAAACTTTTTTAAGCCCTACTTTAATTTGAAGTATTAAAGTTTTAATAACCTTGAATTTGCCCTTTGGGGCACCCACTCACATAACTATCAAAATGATATATTAAGTGACTATTTGATTTTCTCATTTTTGAGGTAGTTAAGTTTAAATTGATCTTGGGATGATTAATAGAACAATTTGATAAGTTTAAAATGGACTCAAAATGTTTTGAGGAACTTCTAAAGTGGTTCAGGGTCATTCTCCGAATACTTTGGAACCTCTTGGATATTTTGAAGGACAAATTGAACTTGTTATGATTTGTTCTAAAAAATCATCCACTAAAATATTTCAGCGGGAATGCCGTTTACCTACATTTTTGGTTTCTTGTATCTTTTTTTTAGTATGTTACTGTTGTACTTTCTACACTGTACTTTTAAAAATACGAACTTGCATGTTAAACAAAGATGTCACCCTGCATGAAAACCAAAACTGCTAGGATAGCCACAAAACCAAAACCAAAACTAAAATCAAACACTAAAATTAACTACGATAAAATTCACCGCCACAACAAGCATCACAAAATAGTGGTGCTAGAACAAGGGAACCATAGGATGATCGGGAATTCCTCAGATGATGTATTCTACGGTTGCTAACGAGGCTTCCCACGGTCTAAATAAAATTATGGAACTCATTAAGTTGAGTTTAGTAAATTCATTTGGACTAAGTGAATCTAATAAAAAAAAGAAAATAGTGGTGCCAGAATAAGGGAACCATAAGATCCTAGCTGGTGTCGCTCTAATCAACTTTAACATGCCCTATAAAATTTAAAGAACTACAACAACCATAGGGCCTGATTTGACATCATAACTTGACACCCTAGAAAACTTAAACTCCCCAAGATAAGAAGCTCGGAGCTAGCATGGTGGGCAGCACGACCATCTTCAACAACAAAACCTGTTTTCTCCAACTAAACCAATTTCCTTCTTTAGAATTAAATAACAAGCCATAGGATTTTGAGGTTGTTTGCTTATGCAACATAAATCCTCAACTTATCTTTAGGCATTCACACAATCATGTTGTGCAATCTAAGCCGTAACTTGTCTTAGGATTCTGAGGTTGTTGTCTGTCACGACTTAAACCCTCATATTTTTCAAGCTATTTGTGTGATCTTTTCATATAAATGTAAGCCCTAACTAATAAAATTGGCAAGATATTAAAATCTGCAGAATGAAACACCTAAATAAAGTTCTCCTCAAAACTGAAGCCAAACCATAGAATAGACTGGAAAGTCACCGAGGTTTTTTCTCTAGATCTATGACATCCCCTTGTTCTTCCTCCTTTAGACTTTACAATAAATGTTCCAAATTTGAGTCAATCCCTTTGTACACCTCTTTGATCGATATCATTGGAAAGTCCTATCCTTTTGAAATCCTTATACATAATGCTTCCTAATTTTTATCGAGAGTCTTCTTAGGTAACTTTGGTCATTTAAGATGTAATTAACTGTAAGAGCTTGCCCTTATAGTAAGCTTGTCCGAACTCAGCTTAATATGAACCCTACTTAATTCATCATGTTAAATAAGGGAACTTATCGTCAAATAAAATGGTTTTGCAAACCAAACAAATGTCATACATTTCTTAGTTTATTTGATCAAGTCTCATTCTCAAGTCTTGTGTTTATCATTCGGGATAGATATAGAGTTTGAGGTACAATGCTCTTTCATTTAAATTATGAAAAATATTGGGTCAGTTTGATTTCATATTTTTCTAAAACATATATATATATATATATTTGAAGGAGCAGCTCCCTACATGTTGATCATTAAAAGTACTACAAAGGTTCCAAAAGGAGGGGTCCCCAGACAAAGGGAGGAAGCCCAATCCTCAAAAATGCTTACAAGAGAGTTAAACAGTAAAAAAGAAAGAAAGGAGAAAGCAAAACATTGCACTAAATCTCTTTAAGTAGGCTAGACTTGAATCTGAGATGAGGAGTCTTCAACTTGTCACCATGGAGGGCAAGGGGGGTAGGAGGTCTTGTATTAACAGTAATGGATTTGGCATAGATTGCTTGTCTGGCAAGCCAATTAGCAGGTTGGTTTCCTTCTCTATATATGAAAGACAGAAATACGAATTGTAAGACTTTTGTAAAATGTGCCAATTTTTTGCTTCCATTGCATATGGTGCCATGAGGAAAGCTGATCAGAATTCAACGAAGAGATTAGCTGTAAAGAGTCAACCTCAATCCATACTTTCTGCCAAGTTGCTTTATGTGCAAATATAAGGGCCCAGTAGACAACAATAAGCTCAGCTTCAAAAGCATCATTGGCCACAATAGGAGCATGGAAGAAAATTAGACAATTACTGGAGGAATTTCTGAAAACCCCCCACCCCTGCACCCCATTTAGAGAAGCTACCATCAGTGTTTATTTTCATGGTTTGAACATGAGGGTTCCAAGTGATAGTCTCAATTCTGTTGTGACTAATGGTGGTACTGGTCTGAGCTAGATTTATGCTAGGGAAGTTCTTAAGCTGTATGATTTTGTTCAGATAGGATAGGCAACACATAGTTACCTTGTTATGTTGGATACTCTTATCATCATGTTTGTTGATGTTCCTACACATCCACAAGAACCAAGCCACAATGAAGGGGATTGACTCCCCCTGTGTACTTCTCCAGCTATGCCAACCAGAATTAAGATTAGTCCAGTCCTTATCCAAGTTATCATCCTTAATCTTATTAAGGAGCTCTTTCCACACCTCTTGAGCAAACTCACATTTGAAAAACAAGTGGTTAATGTTCTCCTCATTTTTCAGACAAAGATAAGAGGGTCCTCTTGTGTCCTCTTAAACCTTTGAGTTTAAGAATATCATCAGTTGGCAAGAGGTTGTTGAAGAATCTCCAACAAAAGAAGGACATAGAAGGGGATATAAATCTGTTCCAAATGGCCTCACCCCAATTAACCTTCTCCCAATGATTTAACTTAGCATAAATAACTTTCGTCAGGATTTGGTTAGTGTAGCTTTGCCATATGTTCTTGTCTTTTCTGCCTTTATCAAACACAGTTCTAGTGACTAGAGATAAGTGAGGCTCCTGAAGCAAGGATTGGAGCTTGGAACATCCCAGGAGTCCCCATCCCAAAGGTCACAGACAAGGAGCTGAGGGTTAAAGTCTGGAGGGGGGCCCCAATCCAGTCTTTAGGACACCAGTTGTCAAGCTAAAAGTTCACTTTACCATTCCCCAAATCCCATGTGTACATGTCTTCAGCTTGCTCTCTGATTTTCAGCGTATTTGTCCAGATTTTGGAGTCTCCCAGCTTTTTGGTAATAAGAGAGGGGTGTTGGCCCTTACAATACTTGCCATGCATGAATTTTGGCCACAAAGAAGTTTGTGCTCTGAACTGAATCCACATCTTACAGAAATTAATGTGTACAACTTGTTGGAGCCCCTTGAACCCTAGCCCACCAGCTGAAATTGGTTTGGTTTGGCTACCTTCTGCCATGAAGCCCAGTGTAACTGCTTTCTTTGACCAGCCCATAAAAATCTATTAAAAGCTCTCTCCAACTGGATTTGGGTACTTTTCTTGAGGTAGTTAGTTTGAAGGATATAAGAGGGGAAGGTAGTCAAGATGCTTCTAAGGAGAGTGATTCTTCCCCCATTAGACAGGAAGGAGTGAGACCAGCTGGATAGATTTTTCTGAATTTTCTGTAGGACCTCATCAAATTGGGTCATTTTTGATCTCTCCCTAATGATTTGAACCCCTAAATATCTCATAGGGTACCTAGCAGTACAGAAGCCAGTGTAGTTGGAGATCCAGTGCTTGGTATTGGAAGAAGCCCTCTTGTTAGATATAAGTTGGCATTTAGTAAGGTAGAATTCCTTTCCAGAGTGATTCTGAAATTGTTGTATGCATTTATAAACTTTCTTCACAGCATTCTTTTGAACATTGGAGAATATCATAATGTCATAAGCATACATGAGATGGGAAATAGCTTTATTGGATTTATGGTGAAATCTGGAGTACTGATGGTTGAGGATATTCCTGTCAAACATTCTAGAAAAGTAATCTATAGCAGTAATAAAGATAGTGGGAGAGAGTGGATCACCTTGCTTTAGTCCTCTAGAAGCAGTGAAAGCTGGAGTTGGCCATTGATAAGGATGGAGTGGTTGTTATTGGTAAGCCACCTTTGAATGAGATTTTTGAATTGGGGCTGAAATCCTCTAGCTGTGAGTATACCCAAGATAAAGTTCCAGTCAATGGTGTCATAGGCCTTCTTATTATCTAATTTGTATATGAGATTTCCTCCTCTGCTGATTTTTTCAAGATCCAAAGTGAGTTCCTGTGCCAACAACATATTATCATTAATGGATCTACCTTTAATAAAGGCAATTTGGTTAGGACATATAATTTTGTCCAAGTGAGGTTGCAGCCTTCTCACTATAATCTTGCTTATGAGTTTGCTTATGACAAAAGTAAGGCTTATAGGCTTGTAGTGATCCTAGGTTTTTTGCAAATCCCCTTTAGGGGTTAGCACAATAGATGTGTTACTAAAGTAGTTGGGGAGGTTGACTCCTCTAAAGAAGCTCTTAATTGCCTCCACAACCTCTAACTTGATGATGTGCCAAGCTTTTTTGTAGAAGTCAGCAGTAAAACCATCAGGGCCAGCTGCCTTAGAGCTATCAATACTGTTCAAGGCTTCCCAAATTTCCTCAACAGAAGGGGGTTCAGTAAGATTAAGCTGACCAGTGTAACTAGATTCTTCAGCAAAGTAATCTTCATAGTCAGTATTCAGATCAGCAGAAGAGTTCAGGAGGGAGCTGTAGAACTTAAAAGCATCCTTAGCTATAAGTTCATTATCATTTAGCCATCTGCCATCCTTGGAATAAATGGAATGTATGGTTTTGCATTTCCTCTTGTAACTTATATAAGCATAGTAAAACTTAGTGTTTCTGTCCTTTGCAGTAAAGCTCATAACAGAAGCTTTTTTTTTAGTATCAGATCCTGAATATCAATGGCTTTATTCAGATTAGTCTGGGCAGTCAGCAAATCAATTTCAGTGGCATAGTTATTCTGAACGGCAGCCTCAAGTCTCTCAACCTCTTTTTCAGCAGATAAAACATTGGAAAACACATTTCCAAAAGTTTACCAACCCCACTTCCTTAATGCTTTGCTGGTTTTCTAATGCAACAGGCATAGCTGGTAACTGGGGAGGTTATGGAAATGAGGAGAGGTCTGTGGTCAGAACAAGTAAGGGTTAGGTGTGTAACAAAAGTAAAGAGGTAGTGTTTCTGCCAGTGGTCATTAACTAACATTCTGTCCAGTCTTTCTCATAGAAGACCCCTCTTCCATTGAACTTAGGACCCTGGAACCCCAAGTCAAACAAACCAGCCTGTTGTATTTGATCATTAAAATAGGTCAGTTTAGACAGGTTGGGAGGTCTCCCTCCAGACTTCTCAGCTGCATTAGAGATGCAATTAAAATCTCCCCTCATAATCCAAGGAGAGTTCATGTTTTTGCTGATGAGATGTAAGCCTTCCCATAATTCGTCTCTGTCAGCCTTCAGACTGCCAACATAAACAAAAGTAGCATACTCCAAATGTCCTTGTACAAGTAGTGAAAGATGTATGAACTGATGATGGTCCATAATAATGCTCCACTGAATTTCTTTCCTACAAAAGAACCAAACTTTGTTATTTTTGTTAGCATAGTGAGAGAAACCAGGGAATCTTTGGATAATTCTCTGAGAGTTATGTTGGACCAAAGGTTCAAGTATAGCAAAGCGCCACAAATTGTGTTTTTTATTGAGATAAATCATTCCTTTTAATGACTGAGGATGGGCAATGCCCCTGATATTCCAACAAAGCATATTAATCATGGGGGGGTTTACTATGGGGGGAAGGCTGAGATATTGATTTGGTCCTTCCTCTAGAAGGGGGAGGTCCCCCCATTTGACCAAAGGTTCAAGTATAGCAAAGCGCCACAAATTGTGTTTTTTATTGAGATAAATCATTCCTTTTAATGACTGAGGATGGGCAATGCCCCTGATATTCCAACAAAGCATATTAATCATGTTCTCAGCTATATCATTCTTCTGAGGAGCTTCTATTACAAGAGTAGTTTTCTGGTTGGTCTCCTTGGGTTGCACCACCTCATCTAAAGGGACAGATAGGGGTGTTTGAATATTTATCTGGTTCACCTCCTCCTTGAAAAATCTGGGGGAAGTATTTGGGGGATCTGTGGAGCCAAAAGGAGCAGTAGAGATTTTGGGTGTATCCAGCATGCCTTCCAAATTCCCAGTTGGAGAGGGGTCTACACCAACTGAAACTTCTGGGGGAATAGGTTGGGTATACCTTCATTGATTTACCACAGTCTTCTTTGGGGGAGGATGAAGCCTGAAACATCTATCCTTGGTGTGTCCAAACATCCTACAGTGATGACAGTAGTATGGTTTCTGTTTTAACCTCTCTGTTTGCTAGAATCCCTCCTTGTCATTACCAATCCAAATCCTGTTGATTTCAGGGAGAGTAACATCTCTCAATGAGAATTTTGGCTAGGGCAGGTCTGGCTTTATTGTATGTAGGAGCATCCACTTCATAGGTCTCCCTATTGCACATGCAATATTAAATAAAGCATTGAGATTAAAGTATTGGATTAGGAGGCCAGGTAATTTAAACCATAGAGGAACTATTGGCGGTTCCTTACTAGGGTCAAAATCAGGGTCCCATTTCAGGATTTTCATTATGGTGCCTCCAATTTGAATGGCTTGTTTTGCAAAGAATCTAGTGTAGTCTTACTCCCCTGAGAGTTGTATAAGTAGGTGTCTTCCATTTAGAATTCCAATCTGCCAATCACCATTAAATTTCAAGGAATCAAAGTAGTTTCTAACTAAATCCATTTTGGGGTGGCCAAGAAGAAATTTCCCCACCAAGGTAAATTTTACTTGGTCAATTAGATTAATAATTTCTTGAGGTGAGAAGTAAACAATAGGTTCTCCATCTCACTTATTGGATGAATGCAAGGGTTGTTACCCTTTCCTACTGCAGTATCATGAAAATTCTGTGGGAAGACTAAATGTTCAGGATCATCGAGGGAAGCAGTTGATTTGCCGACCACTCCTGCATAGGTAACCTTTGCCCATTGAACATCTGTTTCCAAATTGATAGGAGTAGCCATACTCCCAAGAAACAAAGACCAAAAGCCATAGAGCTAGAGAACCAAAGAAAAGGTCAAAAGGACCAAAATCGGACAGAACAGGTCTAACCACTCAGTAAACCTCAAACCAACAGTGCCCAACACCATGAAGGGGAGGGAAACAACCACAAGAGCAAGAGAAAGTAAAGTGAAACCAGACAAAACCAATGGAGAAAGGAAAAAGGGTTGAAATCAGAAAAACTCCAATGGAATAGTAAAAACCCACCAACCAGAAAAACACCAATGAAACAGTGAAACCCACCAAATCCTATGAAAGGAGAGGTGGAAACAAACTTCCAAAGCAAAGGAGGAAAAGAAAACAACACCCTGAAGAAGAGAACAGCCAGACCTCCCCCTGAACTCACTCCAACAACTCGCCATCCTGCCAGGAACCCTAGCAGAGCACCTCCCTCCTCAGCCGCCAGCTTCATGTCATATATATATATATATATATATATATATATATATATAAATAAAAATCTATTTCTGACGCAACTCCTTAACCAAAATAGTGCCGACAGCTTCTGGCGACTCCGCTGGGGACATGCTTTTCTCTCCATTTAAATAAGGAAATATTATCTTCACACATCTGTAATGTTTCCATGTCTCTCTTGGACCAAACTACTCTTCTTCCATTGACATGCTTTACCCATTTTTGTCTTTGAAAAGTACGGCCATTGGACTTCAAGGTTGTCTGTTCAACCACCTTTAAACAGAGAGGTTCAGGAGGCCATTAAGGACTTTTTAATCTTCATGTGGGGTCAGACCCCCAATAGGTGTGTTGGTGGACTAGTTTTGACTGGGCATTGTGCGTTGTGAAGTTGGTCCCGCATTAAATCCTAAACTTTGCATTTTCTTCCTCTCTTTTGGGTTTGGTTTGCTTTTTTGTGAATCAAGCCAATTTGTTCAGCCTCTTCACAAACGTTTAATTTGTTAATTGCAACTCTTCAATGCTTTAATCACAAATAAATAGTAAATTTAAAAATTAAAATAATAAAGGATATGCCCAGTTTATAAGACAAGTGCATCAATGTGTGTCAATTTGAGTACTCTGTCGAGAATGCAAGGCACGAGACATCATTAACTTTCAGAAATTCTTCAAATGACAGGGAGAATGTCTTCAAAAAAGTTGATCTTTTCTTTCGCCTCCATAATGGAGTTCGCTGTCAACAAGGATGAACTGCCTGACCTAGCAGTTATTAAGTTTGGACAAGGATTCGATGATATTGGAGTCAAGTTTGGGAAGATGGTCATCATAGTAATGAAGTCTGAAACAGAAGTCAGTGGAGGTTATCGTAGAGTTCAACTTGAAATCTGCTGAGAAATCCTCCCCTTCAAAAGTGTTGGTTGAAACGAGCCCTACTAGTGCTGAAAAGTCTATCATTGGGAGCGTTGGAATTTCTCCAAGAACTATTTTTGCTCCTACTATCGAGTACACTGTGACCGCGCCAACTGTTTTACCGAGTAAGGGAAAAGAGGTTCTACATGAGGAAGAGTCAGTTGATGCTTAGACCCCACTGTTTTCTGGATTTGAGATTGGGTCCAATTCAAATCCTGCACAACTGATAAAGGCACATAAAAGGAGGTGCAGCCAGGAAATTTTGAAAGCCAAATAGCCTTGACAATCCTGCCAACAATAGGCACAACAATATCGCCAATCTAACCAACAACTGCCTTACGGGGGATCATACCGAGCAGAGAATAAGAGAATATTTTTAGCAGAACGATAGAAAATGGTGTATTCCTTCAAAGACAAAGTCGTGTTGAAGATGTTCCATGACTTGATAAAGAAACAAGGATTTAGTTACCAAAGCTAAAAAAGCCAGAGGAAGCCAGCATGAAAGCTCATCCTTAATACTGCCCATACCACCAGTTGCTCAGCCACACCATAGAAAACTGCTTTAGGATTGGCTTGAGGAGAATTTCAAAAATTGGTACATAATGATCCCGGAAGAATATTTGGAAGGAACCTGAAAGAGGTTCTATCAATATAATTTTGGTCAATCTATTTGTTCTAATCTATTCCTACTCAACTACTAACGAATGAAATGCCTCTTGACTACTATTGTATTATTATTTTTTGTTAAAACGGGATATTAGCAGGATCAATGTTGGTCCATCCCATCCCTCCCATCGCAATGAATGATCAGAATTGTTCAATATTTAGAAAACTCATCACCTCAAAAGAAAAATTTGGATGTTTTGATGCAAATATGACTTTAGGGGAGAATGAAATTAATGCCCTAATAACTGAGTCATCCACTTTAAAGAATTTAGACCGGGTCCTAAGTCGATTTCAAAATAGGATAGTGTGGTTGAAATACGAGTAATTGACTCGAAATATCACAAGCCTTTTATTTCCTACCACGTGACTAGGTCCCAGCTTTCGAACCAGTTATAATATCTCAGAATTCAACTTAAGAAACATTTGAGGATTATTAGTAAGGGGAATTCAGGCATCCAAAATATTTAAAAGAAATATGTTCCGCTAGATATAGTAATTCTCAGAAAACAAATGGAGCAAAAAAATTCTTTTATGAAAATCCCTCGAGAAGAAGCTTGAGGTGAGCCAATAATAAAAAATTGGTGTCTGAATTATGACATTCAAAATCTTTAAATCATGCTCTACCAGATATAGTAATTCTCAACAAAACGTTGGGAAAAAAAAGATTGTGTAAAAAGTGTGATCTAAAGAAATCAAAGCAAAAAGAAAAGTCTCCCTGAGAAGAAGCTTGAGGTGGACATAATAAAAAATTGGTATATGAGTTTCCCCTAATTAATGAGACTTAAAATGATCCCTTAAGAAATTTCATCCGATATTATATTCAAGAAAAAGTTCAACAATCTTGAGTCTTTTGGTCGGTTATTAATTGGCTCAGAAATCTCTTTGGAAAATGAAAAATATTTTGATCACATGACCAAAATTCTGAAATCTGCTTAGACTTAGAAAGAAAGAATTAAAGTAATGATGATGATATTAGCAGTTAATGGAAATTCAACCATGAGGTCGTATCCTTTGTCGCCTAGCAAATATAACTCCAACGACAGTGCGAAGAACGTCAGAGTGACTCCTCAAAGACGACATGAACAACTTTTACAGAATCAGTGCGAAAGTAAACAACAACTACTACAAATGGAGCGACAAACTTACGGCCACTTCAGTTGTGACGTCCTTAGAGATAACACATCTTTATAGATACTTGAAAGAATATAATTCTGATAGCACCTTAAAGAGTGAGTTATCATCTAACATTTGTTCTAGACAATTCTTCAAGAAGCACTGTGCCTCATGTTTCAAAGACAAAAACTCGTTCTTAGAAGCTTAAATGCCACACTTGTCTAAAACTGGGTCCAAGTCCTAAAATAAATGCAACAAAGTAAAATTCTGCATCTCATTTTTCTTATATAAATCTGTGCACAGACATTTCAATAAAATTCGTCACTACATGAACTTCTACAAACATACTATACTCCTCACAAAATCTTCTAAAATTCTCTGTATTCCTCATAGAGTGTCACAGTCCTCACCACTCCTTGCATTTGGGGCAGGTCTTTGGAGCCCTGTTCCCTTCTTAGCACTTAATTAAACCTTGTGATTTTCCCGAGGTCAGTACTGGAATTTTGATTCCCACCTTGGAGTCATTCATTTCAGGCGTAATGTCCTTAATTGTAACCATCTTTTGACTAGATCCAGTTCAGACGTAATGCCCCTAGCGGTAGCTCGACTTGTTATAGTCTTCCTTCTTGGTGTAATGCCCTTAATGGTAGCCATCTTTTGATTAGATTCAGTTCAGACGTAATGTCCCTAGCGGTAGCTTGAACTGGTATAGTTTTCCTTCTTGGCGTAATGTCCTTAATGCGAGCAATCTTTCGACTAGATCCAGTTCGGACGTAATGTCCCCAGTGGTAGCTCGAACTGGTATAGTCTTCCTTCTTGGTGTAATGTCCTTAATGGTAGCCATCTTTCGATTAGATCCAGTTTGGACGTAATGTCCCTAGCGGTAGCTCAAACAGGTATAGTCTTCCTTCTTGGCGTAATGTCATTAATGGTAGCCATCTTTTGATTAGATTCAGTTCAGACAGAATGTCCCTAGAGGCAGCTCAAACTGGTATAGGCTTCCTTCTTGGCGTAATGTCATTAATGGTAGCCATCTTTCGACTAGATCTAGTTTGGACGTAATGTCCCTCATGGTAGCTTAAACTGGTATAGTCTTCCTCCTCGGCGTAATGCCCCTAATAATAGCCATCTTTTGATTAGATTCAGTTCGGACGTAATGTTCCTAATGGTAGCTCAAACTGGTATAGTCTTCCTTTTTTGCATAAAGTCCTCAATGGTAGTCATCTTTCGACTAGATCTAGTTTAGATGTAATGTCCCTAGCGGGAGCTCAAACTGGTATAGTCTTCCTTCTAGGCATAATGTTCTTAATGGTAGCCATCTTTCTACTAGATCCAGTTCGGACGTAATGTCCCTAGCGGTAGCTTAAATTCGTATAGTCTTTCTCCTTAGTGTAATATTTGTAATGGTTTCCGTCTTTCGACTAGATCCAGTTCGAACGTAATGTCCCTAACGGTAGCTGGAAATGATATAGTCTTTCCTTCCCGCCGTAATGTCCTCAATGGATGTCGTCCTCTGCACTGTTGTTACCCTTTTGAGTTAGATGTAAGTCTCTATGCTTTCCATCTCATTTCGGTCCTCTCAAACAATCCTATTCTCTAACTTATTATTGTTGAAATCCAAAATTAAACATTGAATTTGAAATCGTGTCTCCGCCTCAATCGTCAGTTTTCCCAATGATTATTTTCTGAATCTCTTTTCTTTTCCCCAGCGAGAGTATTTATTACTCCCAGCAGAAACAACTGTCACTCAATCCTACTCTTCCTTCTAGGTCTGTTAACTTAGAAGTTTGTATTGGTTTTGTTGATCTCGTTGATCAACGCCAATACACACGACGTGCTTGCCCAGCACACCACACCTATTGAGGGTCCATTTGTTGACCTCACTTTTGGTTGAGATTTAGTTTTTCCTCTATAGTAACCTACAATATAGTCATAGGACTTTCCTGTTCACAATTCCTAGAAAATTAGAAAAAGGAACCCTCACCATTAGAAAGTCTAGCCTTTTCTTTGCTCAACTTGAAGCTCTACATATTGGTCCTAACCTCTAGCACTTAGTAGGTGGGGTCACTATGGGGAAGCTCAAGGAGAGTTCCCATAGAATTGTTTGACCTTAGGGTTGACCCTAGGCATTGGTCTGGAGCTAAGACACTCACTACACTCACTATCACCTACAATCACTCACAGCCGTAATCCAAAATTCTTGGCTTTGATCCCTTGATCTTTTGAGAGACTCATGTAGATGGCCCCCTAGACCCACTTGCCTAAGCTGGGGTTTAGCTAAGACTAGTATATAGAGGACCCAAATGTGGTTTCCAATTGTCCATAGCTCATGTAGGGTGGTTGGCACCCCAATTCTACAAAAAATATTGAACTTGGCCTTTTGACCCCTAAACCTACCCAAATTACCTAAACACCCTCAAATCCCAAATTTGGTCAAAATCCTCAAATTCATCCAAAAATCCCAAACTTGCTCAAAAGTCATTTCAAATTTTTCGAAAATACATAAGCAACCTAAAACTACCTAAAAATTCTAAATTTACCAAAATACCCCCAAAATGTCCAAAATTACAAAAATACCCTTGGTACCCCAAACTTTCTCAAAACCTCCAAAATCACTCCAAATTTCTCAAAAACAAATTTGGACGCTTCAATTGAACCCAATTTGGCCAATTTGACTATTTCGACTAAAACCCCAAATTGCCTTTAAAGGCCCAATTTCTCTAAATTCACCTTAAATGTCATCAATTTGGCCCAAATTTCCTTCAATTTCAGTTATAAACACAAATTCATCCTTCATATGATCAATTCAAATCAAATCCAAGCCTAACTGACCCATACTATGAGCCCAATTTAGGCCAACATTCAAAACCCCCAATTTTGCCCCAATTTGGCCGTCTCCAAATTTCACTAAAATTGAATGCCCTAACCCAAAAATTGACCCTAACCCAAAAATTGACACCCAAAACCCAAAAATTGACACCCAATTTGTGTTGAAAACTCTTTTTGACATTCCTCTATAACATTTTCAACCATCAATTTGAACCTAACACAACCTTAGCCTATCCCGAAACTAAGCCCAACCTAACACCCCAAAATTGACTAAGTGACCAAAATCCACCAAACAGAACTTGCAAACCAGCTCAAAATCACTCCAAATCTCTTCTAAACCTCTCATGAAAATCATTCACAAAATCTTAATCAATCAATTAAGCTCAAACCAAAATTTTGACGGAAATCAAATTTTGGCGTGTATTTTGACCCGATTGGTTGGACACCCCTGATGATGAAACAGACTGCGTCGACGTGTCCGGAACATTGAAATTACCTAGAGAGGACACACATTTTGTTGTGGTTTTGTGCATGCATGAATGGGAAAATTTTGAATATTAAAAAAAATTATTACAAAAAAAGAGACATTTTTTTCACATAAATCCCTAAAATCCCAAAATCCCTAAGCTGGCTCACGCCTCTTGCTCCTTTCCATTCGTGAACTGCTGTATCCCTTCCTCTCTGTTGCAAGCGAGGCTGCTCCAAGATCTACTCTGTCGCTCAAAAGATCTTCTGCATCATGAGCCCTGCCTTGTCCTTCCTCGCGAAGCTTCGGCCGAGGTCCCTCTCTGACTTCCATCCCATCTCACGCGACAACCAAAGCACCTACCTCCTACAAATCCCCTTCCCTATACCTTGTGTTTTCCCCTCTGATTTCCCATTTGGGTAAGCTCCCCAACCAAGGCACTCAATGCCCTGCCTCAACACTCGATGACCTATCTCTGCACAACCGCCCTACCTCACCTCGCTATAACAGGCTCCGCCTCTTGTGTTTGGCTCACCTCTGGGTGAGTCCAGATGAGCCCCTACCTTCCTATTTTGCTATAAAATCACCATTTGGGGAGTTCCTTAGGGCAGGTGGAATTTTTCTTTGAGAGGGGGAGGTTCTGCCGATTTTTTTTTGAGTTCGCGAGCTTTTGTATGTTGTGTGTTGTTGCCTTGGAGCTCTTAAATCAAAAGCTTCTGTGCTTTTTCTTTTCTAGTTTGTTCAAGAGGTAACACTCTCTTATTTTCCCCCTCCTACTTCCTCCCACAGCTTCATATGCATATCTTAACAACATTACCCAGTATTTGAAAATAAAAGGAAAGTTTGCTTCGGAGTTTTATATTTTGCTTTACAACTTGCTGAAAAGTATCCACCGCATCGATTGGTTGTCTTGGTAAATCTTTAAGAAGACCACCATCTTCTAAATACATCATACAGATTAAACCGCACTTGTATAATTCTGAGACTATTTTACAATCAGTATTTCTATAGATATAGACAACTTGATATTTTTTCTACTGTATCGAAATAAATTTGAGAATTAACTCTTTCTTGATAAAAAGATATTTGCTTCCATTCTCCTATTATTTTGGTGATCTTTTTTGAAGATGTATTTTGTAAAATTTTTGCATATGTAGGAGTTCTTGAGGAAGATGAATCTTTTTTTTCAGGAATAAACTTTACTTCAATAGCGGAGGAGGAAGCTTTGGCTTTTTCCTTTCCTTCTTCTCTTGCAATTCTGAGATTCATGAAATCTCTAATTTTTCTTAATTCAGATAGAGAAGGAAATTCTTCATCTGATATTTCTTCAATGAGATATTTTTTAATCTTAAATAATTCAGTTATTATGGTATTGCCCATAGCAATTTCGCACTCTAATTTTCATATCTGTAATTCAACAAATTCTAGATATTTGTTGATGTCTGGATTAGACTTCGCCTAAATTTCGCTAGTTGTTTCATAGCTATCCATATTATTATCTTCCATATTTATTTCCTCCATAATTCTTGTGTTAGTATATCGGCAAGGGCATTTTTATTTCCTTCAATATATTCTATATCAAAAGTATATGCAGAAAATCAACTTTGTCATCTGATTAATCTTTTATTTGACAAAGAGTCTACATTTTTACAATTTATAAATGAGATTGCAGTTTTGTTATCTATTCTTATTAAAAATGTTTTATTTAGGAATATTTCAAATTTTTTAATTGCTTTCTTTATAGCTAATAATTCTTTTTCATTAATATGATAATTTTGTTCCGTGGGTGTGTAGGTTCCAGAACTATATCGACATAGGACTTTAATGTTAGCTTTTAGAATTGCACCTATGCAATTTCCAAGCTATGGGTTTCTATTATTAAATAAAGTCCTGATATAGGTAGATGTAATTTTGGTATTTTTTTTTTCTATTATTAAATAATGTCCTGGTATAGGTAGATGTAATTTTGGTAAATTTTTACATATTTCTTTAATTCAGTTTAAAGCTTTTTCATCATTCTCATCCTAATTCCATGACATGTGTTTCCTTAATTTTTTCTGTAATGGTTCTCTTGATTCATCTAGATCTTTAACAAATGTTTCAGCGTAATTAATGCAGACTAAGAACTTTGTAGTTCTTTCTGATTTTTAATTTGTTTGAAATTATCAATTTTTGTTAGGATATGCTCTTGTAATTCAATAAATCCTTTATCTATGATAAGTCCTTGGAATTCAATAGTATTAGTTAGGAAGTGATCCCAAAAATATTGTTGTGAAAAATTTATAAAGTTAACTCAGCTTTACAACGATGCCAAAAACTTGATGTGTTATTTTATGAATAAGAAATTTAAGCAATTTATGTTGGGATTCTACGCAAGTATAGGTATCATTATCAAGTAATATAAAATTTTCTATTTAAGGCCTAAATATTGATCCTACGAGTTGAAATGATAAATTAACTAGAAAATTCACTGAAATAAAACAAAATTACTGTGACTAATTTCGAATTGTTTGAGATACTATCAAAACTAAATTATTAACTACTAGCAAAACTAAAATGTAATGTTTAAACAATAACTACTACATTATGTTTTATGTGATGAAGTTTTCTAATATGAAAATCATCTTTCCCACTAAAATAAGTTTTTTGTTTAAATGAGATGAGATAAATGGTTTAAATATGTATTGTGCTAAATAAGAGCAATTTTAATTCTCTACCCTAATTCAGTGTTATAGAAAATCATTGGCTAATCACAGGTTTAGTTCCTAAATCTGTGGTTAGGCTAGGAGGATACAGACTCTCACTCCAGAGCTCCCTCTTCCCTTCCCCTAAAGGCTAATGATCGCTTTAGTTCTTAAGCACTAAGTCTGAATTGGGGATTTTAGTCTCTTACCACAAAATCTCTAATTTTACATCCAACAAAGTATATTTCTCTATTTATTTGCACTTAATTCCATGAACAAAATACTCCTTCACGGAGTTAAATGTGATTCTCACTCTTGTTGTTGAACTCATACTCCATTTTCCGGATCATATGTTTCACAACAGATTTTGACAATTCAATTGGCCATATCAAAATGTAAATTAAGAAAGAAGTTGAAAAATCATCACAATTTATTTTATATTTTAAAATTGGCACATCCAAATTTTCTCTTCATTTCACCATATCTCAGAGTAGGGAGAAAGATAAAGGAAACTACTAAGACTTCATGAGAAATATACAACAAAACATAAATTTCATATCTAAAAGAAAGTTCATACAACACTAATAAACAAACAACACTTATCTAAAACTTTTTCTCAAAGCAAATCCCTTATAGCCTCTCTTAGAAGAAGTAGGGAGAAGAAATCTCTCACTTTTCTCTCTCTCTCTCTCTCTCTAACACTCTTAGAGAATAATTCACACTTAAACTCACCACAAAAACTCAAAACTCTAAAGAAATAAATGACTAATTGACTCTAAGTGGCTGTGGGGAATGTGAAATAGCATGGAAGAGAGTGGAAAGTGGTTGAAAGGTGCAAAGGGGGGCTCTTTTCTAATCAATTTTTGCTCTAAATCGAGCCTAATGTTAGTTTTCCAATAGGTGCATCCAAAAACTCTTCAAAAAGTGTCCAAATTTGTCGAATTTTCTAGAAACAGGTCTTGCACTGACATTGGCGCCGTCGACGTCAGTGGCCCATGAACTCTCTGTTAAATGGCGCCATCATGCTGCTCTTGGTGTCGTCGACGCTGAGGATAGTCCGTCTTCTATTCTGTAAATTTGTGCCATTAGCGTCCATCCTGGCGTCGTCGGCGCTAAGTATTTCTTCAAAAATGCCATTTTCTTTCCAAATTTCATCCTTTTTGCTTTCCTTTTCTTTAAGTCCTAAAAATCAACAACCTGCAATAAAACATGAAAAATACCCTCCTTTAAAGCGTAATATCACCAAAAATGAGTATAAAATATAGGTCTAAATATGCATATATTTTTGGTGTATCAAAATTCCCCAAACTTAAATGTTACTTGTCCTCGAGTAACTCCTTTACTACTTAAAGATATGACTCATGGCACAGAGTTTTAACTTCTAGATTTCCATATTTTAGTCAGCTGAATACAATAACATAACTTAAGAAAAATGTAAAATAACTCCAGTTAATACTAAAGGTATAAGAATATCTAGCAATCAAGTTTAAGATTTTTGATTCTCTATTATTTTCAATGGAAATTGCAAATTGTCATATGAAAGCCACTTAGAATATCCATATGAAAAATAACTTCTGAAAATTTACTAGTAATAATGTTAATACTTAAACATAAGTTTAAAGAATGTGGCCAAGCCTTATTCTTTACGTTGATTCAAGTGAAGCCAATTTTTAATTAGACATCTCCTCAAGCTTCTCCTCAAGTCTTTTTCTTTTCTTTTCTTTTCTCTCTCTCTCTCTCTTTTCAAGGATCATTTTTAATCATTTTTCTTTTCTTTTTTTTTTCTTTTCTTTTCTTCTTCTTCTTTTTTTATGTGAGGATTACTATATCTGGATAGCCTTTAATGATTTTGAACTTTACTATCCCTTTCTTAAAGTTAAAAACTTTTCACATTCCTTCACTTTATAAATTTATATTTTCTTTAAAGATTTTTCATAAAATTTTTTTTTTCTTACATGACTCTCTAAGATTTTTTAACACTTCAAAAATGCAAATTCCTTTACTTATAATAGAAAAACATAATCTTATTCTCTTATACCAAATATCTTAATTTTTAAAATTAACCTTTATTATTGAAAATTTTTACTTAAGTTTACTATATATTTAGAAACACAAATATAATTATCTAAAGTTACCCTCTAATAACAAAGGTCATGTTAAATTTAAAAGTTTTGAAAGTATAGCTATTTGAGGACAAATAACATTAAGTTTCTTTCTTTAAAAAGAAAATTTTCTCCTCAATATTTTGCATGAAAACTTAAAAAGAAATAAAGGGTGAAAGAAAACATTTAATACATAAAGAAAAGACTTACCTGTTGATGGTTCTGATATTGAAACTTTACTCTGAAATATTGCAGGTGCTAATATGAAAGTTGCAAGACTTAAACATTAAACAACACATAATAAATATAAAAATTATTGAGAAAGAATTTACTACAAATACATTCAACAAAGTACTAAAAACTAACAAGAGTACTAAAATGATTTCTAATGTAAAAACGTTTTACAATCCTACTGTTTACAATATAACATAACATCTAAAATAAAACAAAGTATCACACTCTAAAAACAAATAATAATAACAATAAAGTACAACCAACTATAAACTAAACAAAAGATCAAACTAAAACATCACCAGTCATCACCTTCTTCTTCTTCTACATCGAAGTTTTGATGTTGATACGGAGTAAACACAGGGTGAGTAGGAAATTGAACTGAGTGGTCACCCCTCATGTATCTAACCATCACATCATCACAAGCAAGATCATATTCAAACTTCTGCCTTGTCAAATCATCATTATGTGCAATTTTGGCCTCCATATTTTCCATTCTGTTTTCCATCCTCAAGATATCTCCCTGTTCGATCATCGGTTCCTCCATAAGTCCCTAGAGAGTACGGGTACTAGAAGTAGAAAGAACATCCCTACTCCTACTTCCAGATCTCCATCCAACATGAGATTTATAAGTTTTAATATTTGTAGGCCCAATGTAGGCCCAATAGGTTTTAGAGGTTCAATCCTCTCCTTATTTATTCCAAAATCAACTCCTGTCTGTTCACATAGTGTGAAGATCAGGGCAGGTGTGCTAAACCGATAGTAGTTTTACCCAAAGCTGTAGAACTAGTGTTTCTATAAACAATAAAGCCTACATCTATCTTTCTCATATGCTGATACAAAAATTCAAGATGGCTTTTTCCTTTGTAACCTCTCTATGATGATTTTTTTGTATCATTCTAGCAGATATAAAATAATCTTAGGCCTTAGATATTACATTTAACATAGAAAGATGGAAGTTTACCTTAACATTATTCTTCAACTTCTAAGCTCCTCTTCCATTAGTAAGAAAAGAAATAACTTCATCTAGAGCCTCGTTCGTAGCAGAGAATGTGTTAAAAAATGATTTGTATTGATACCTATACACATCCTCTAACTGATAAAATTGATTAATTCTTCTCTGAGTAAATTCTACCATTTTCCCACGGATAAAAACGTTGTCTTCAAAAGTTTCCCTTACGTGGCATATAACTCCATCACTATATCAATAATAGCCTCGGCAGTAAAGTAACAAAAATTCTCCCACTGCCAAGCAATGATTATGTTTTCGACTTCTCCACCTGGATTTTTAAATGCTCGATCCAGAATTACTTGAATTACTTTCTTACACTTTTTTAGTTGTACGAAGTCTATTGAAACAAATGTTAGCCTTGTAGTTGAAAAACTTTTGATCATCAAAATCCACTTTTCTCCTTGCTCATTCTCAGTGCCATGGTAATCTAAAAAAAATTGATAGAATCCAAATAAATTCCCAAAATTCTGAAAGTCTCAATGTGGAATATTTCAAACTTAAATCTACTAAGTAAAAGTTCTTCACCTAAAGATTTTCTCAAAGTCTTCTCAAAAAAATTCAAAATTTTGGATCTCAGCAATGTAAAATAAATCCTTGGTAAAAATAAAAAGTTTTGGGTTCAAAGTGTAGCTCTTACTGAGAGAAGATGAAATCTGGACTTCTTTTGCCTTAAAATTGCCTCAAATCCAATCAATAGTAAGCCCTAGGTGCACAAACTGAAGGTTAAAGTTGACTGAAAGGGTAAAAATTGTGTTTCTACTATGCAAGTTGCAAATTTTAAGGCATTTGGGTACTTTCGGGTTGAGGGCGCTGTCGGCGCCTATACTAGTGCAGTCAGCGCCAGTGGCCAAAAATTCAATTTTTCAATTTTTGCAATTTTCAACTTTCTTTCAATTCACTCCAAATTCTAATTAGTCTTTTTGAATTGAACACTAATTTTCTAGTTAGTCTTTTTGAATACTAATTTTCATCTAAAGTATTTTCACAAACAACACTGAACCAACTTTTATATATGAAAATTCAATTCTTACAAATACACTTCTAATCACACTTTCACATACATAAAGCTAAATAAATTATAATTCAACGCCGAAATCAAGCCACAAAACTAAAATGTTGACACAAAACTATACACATAATTAAAGTTATAAGAGTTCTAAAGCAAAGTAAATCCAACACAATCACATTAAAAACATAATTACTTTAAAATAGTAGAGAGTCCAACTTCTTCAATTATTCTGCTTCATCTTCAGTACTTTCTGCTCCTCTAATATCTCCCATAAACTTGTAATGGACATATAAATCGTAGAAGGGTCAGTACGGGAATTGATCCATCAAATTTTCATCGATCCATCCATTTTTCTTGAACATATGCACCAAACCTACTTCAATTGTTCCATTATGGTTAAAGTTCTCCTTTATCCTCCAATCTAAGTGATAAAAAAGGTAGTTAAGGTTTCCTATTACATTCATAATACTCTGAACTTTTCTTTTGATTTTCTTCTCCGAAGTAATTGAACTTCCAATTGTTTGTGGCATTAATGGTGTCGAAGCATGTGTTGAATGATCCAAAATGATATCTAATGATTAATTTCCATTCTCAATATAATTGTCATCAATAGGAATCATGGGCTCCCAGGATAATAAAACTTTCTCCCAACTTTCATATGGCACTTGAGATTGATTGCAAAGTAAGAAAATTATAGAAAGATGCCCCAATCAATATATAGGCCCATTCATAATAATACTCATAAAGATTTAAAAATGATTGATCTCATATCATTGGGCTTCTCCATTTGAATGCAATAGTTTAAAATTGCACATTCTTTTGTAACTCTATTAATCTTCATGGTAGGGAGTAATTTTGTAGAGATAAAGACATGGCATTATTTTGATATTGGATTAAGTAGTGAAGCGGAGAAACTAACATATCCCTAATCACTGATTTGCCAATTATCATTTTCATCGGTCAGAAAATGATATACATCTTACATTATATCTCTCGTTGAGATAAAATTTGTATAAAGACAGATTGACACATTTTCTACCATATACAAATCATTAATTTGAGGCGGAGTAAATGGTACAGCCTTACCTCGAACGAAGACGACTCCTTAAATAATTCCATGTAAGTTAGTATAGAATTCCTTTACCACTGGTTCAATAACTGTAGCGGTAGTGTATCATAGAACTTCCCAATGCCTCTGTACAATGATTTTATCAATCTGTAATCAATCTGTAAACTTGGATTACTAAACTTGGATTACTCAATCCATGATTGACAAAGCCTCTCTCCTTGATAAGTATCTTCTTCATGATAACTTTGTCGTATAATCTCTACGCGTTGAAACTTATAAACTTTCTTCTATTGAAAGCTACTTACCTTGAAGTATTTCTGAAATTGTAAGCCATGATTTCGAAATTTGGAAGTTTCTGGCCGTCCAAGGCAGTTTTTAGGCCTTTAAAGACACCTCTCAGCGGTTATTTAGGAGTGTAATCCTGCCAAAGTCCGTCAAATTTGTCCTGAACGCACGAAATTGCTCGGGATGCTGTCGGCGCTCTCGATGGCACTGTCGGTGATAGAGGCCAAAATTGTGTCTCTATTTTTTTGGTTCAATTTAATTCCAAATTTTCCTTCAATATTAATATTTGTCTTAATTTATGATATATAAAATTGTATAGGATTATATAGGTTGCCTCCCACAAAATGCTTGGTTTAACATCGTCAACTCGACATACCATTGTTTAATTAGGATGACTTAACATCAAATTTTTTTTAAATTGTCGCATGTGCTCTTCATAATAATGTTTCAATCGATGCCCATTAACTTTAAATATCTTTCCAGTTTTAGGATCTTTAATAACAACGATTCCATAATGATAGACATTAATCACTTTAAAAGGTCCTAATCATCTGGATTTCAGTTTTCCTGGAAATAATCTCAATCTTGTATTATATAATAAAACTTCTTGTCCAGGTTCAAACTTCTTTTTAATAATCTTTCGATCATGTCATATTTTCATTTTCTCTTTATAGATTTTTGCATTATCATATGTTTCATTTCTTATCTCCTAAAGTTCATTGAGTTGCAACAATCTTTTCTCACCAGTATCATTTAGATTAAAATTAAATTTCTTAATAGCCCAAAATGCTTTATGCTCAAATTCTACTACTAAGTGGCATGTTTTTTCAAAATAAGTCTATATGGTGACATTCCAATAGGAGTCTTATAAGTAGTTTATATGCCCGTAATTCAGTGTCTAATATAGCAGACCAATCCAATTTGTAGGGATTTACAACTTTTTCTAAAATTCATTTTATTTCATGATTTGATATCTCTGCTAGACCGCTAGTCTGAGGATGATAAGCAGTAGAGAATATATGGACAATATCATATTTTTTAATTAATATATTGATTCTCTTATTTCTAAAATGGTAATAATTACTCTCGACATTCCATATCTTGTAATAATATTTTTATTTAAAAATTTAGAAACACTCCAAGAAACACTCCTAGGTACAATAATAGCTTCAATCCATTTGGACATATAATCAAAAATAAGTAATATATATAAATTTCTAAATGAAGGCATAAATTTCTAAATGAAGGCACTAAATGAAGGCATAAATGGTCCCATAAAATCTAATCTCAACACATCAAAAATTTTAACTTTCAATGTGTAAATTGGAGGCACTTCATTTCTTCTAGAAATATTTCCTACACGTTGACATCGATCGCATGTTTTAATATATTCATTAACATCTTTAAAAAGAGTAGGTCAATAAAATCCAGCTTGTAAAATTTTATGTACAGTTCTATTTATTCCAAAATGTCCTCCAAATTCAGAATCATGACATCTTTCAATTATTTGTTGAGTTTCTTCATAAGGCACACGCCTACTTATAATTAGATCTTTACATTGTTTATACAAATATGGGTCATCTCAAATATAGAATTTTGAATCATAAATAAATTTATTTAATTATTTATTATTAACATTTGGTTGTATAATATCTCTTAAAATATAATTTACTATATTGATATATCGTGGTATATTCATTATATCAATATTATATAATTGTTCATTAGAGAAATTTTATAAATTTTCATTTACAAAATTAGTTAATATTTCTTTTTTTAGTCTAAACAAATGATCAACTATTCAAATGATCAACTATTTGATTGATTATCATTTTTCTTTCTATCAATTATCATAAAATTGAACTCTTGCAGAAGAAGTATCAATCTAATTAAGCTTAGTTTAACATCCTTCTTTAGCATCAAGTATTTGATAACAGAATGATCTGCATGCACTATACATTTGGTTCTTATCAAGTAAGGTCTAAACTTATCAAAGGCATGAACAATAGCTAATACCCTCTTTTAATAGTAGTGTAATTAATTGAGCATTATTTGGAGTTTTACTAGCATAATATATTACTTTAAAAACTTTATTGTGTTTTTGTCCTTAAACAACTCCAATAACATAATCACTAGCATCACACATTATTCAAATGGTTTCTCTCAGTCAAGTGGAACTAGTATAGCTGCAGTGATTAATTTTTCTTCCAATAATTCAAATGCTTTTATGCATTCCTCATTAAAATTTTTATGCATTCCTCATTAAAATAAAATTTTGTATCCCTTTCTAAAAGTTTACATAATGGCTTAGTTAGTTTTAAAAAAAATTTATGTAATGCCTGTAGAACCCAAAATGTCCTAGAAAATTTCTTACACCTCTAACCGTAGTAGGAGGTGGTAATTTCTCAATAACTTGAATTTCTGCAGGATCTACTTTCATGCCATTTTCAAAAATTTTATGCCCAAGTACAATTCCTCTTCCAACCATAAATTGACATTTTCCCAATTTAGTATTAAGTTGACTCGTTCACATATATCCAGAACTTTTTCTAAATTATTTAAACATAATTCAAATGAATTCTCAAATATAGAGAAAAAATTCATAAATACTTACATTTCATGTTCAATCAAATTACTAAAAATTGACATCATACATCTTTGAAATGTTGTAGGTGCATTGCATAGTCCAAAAAGCATTGTACAAAAAGCAAATGCTCCATAAGGGCTGGTAAATGTTGTTTTCTCTTGATCCTCGGGAGCAATTAGAATTTGATGATACCTGGTATATCTATCTAAAAATTAGTAATATTTGTTTCCAGCCAACTTATCCAACATTTGTTCTAAAAAGGGTAGGGGAAAGTGATATTTCCTAGTGGGCATGTTTAATCTTCTATAGTTTATATAAATTCGCCAACCAATAACTTATCTTAAATAAATTAATTCATTTTTCTCATTTACTTCAACGGTCACTCCTCCTTTCTTTAGAACACAGTGAATTTGACTTACCCAAGCACTGTCTAAAATAAGGTATATAATTCCAACATCTAACCAGTTTAAGATTTTTTTTTAATAGCTTCTTTCATTATTAGGATTGATTTCCTCTGAGGATCAGCTTTAGGTACGCATTGTTCATCTAGTAGAATTTTGTGCATACAAATTTAAGGACTAATTCCTTTAATATCTGCAAAAGCCCATCCAAAAGCCTTTTTATATCTTTTTAACATTTCTATTAATTTTTATTCTTAGATTTCAGTTAAATCAGAAGATACAATAACACACAATGTAGATGAATCTCCTAAAAATTCATTTTAAATGGGCAGGTATTACTTTCAGTTCAAGTTTTGGTGGTTTAATACTTGAAAGAATAAAATTGTTATTATCATTTTCCAACAAATCTAAAGTTTAAAATTTATCCTGAATATAATCTAAATTTTTTTCTATTATTTCATTCTCATAATATTCTTCTTGCTTAATTTTTCTTGAGATAGTTCCTTAAATTGCTCATTACTCAAATAATCAGTAACTTCTATTATAAAACATTCAGTATCTTTTTCTATTGTAGGATATTTCATAGTTTTTGCAATATTAAATGTTACTTCTTGATCATTAACTTTCATTATTAGTTCTTTTTGCACATCTATCACAGCTCTCTCTGTTGCAAGAAATGGTCTCCCCAAAATAATAAGAATATCTTTATCTTCCTCCATATCTATTATTATAAAGTCTACAGGAAAAATAAATTTATCCATTTTTACTAATACATCTTCTATAACTCCTTTAGGATAATTTATTGCTCGATCGACTAAATGAAGAGTTACAGTAGTAGGGGAAATCTCTCCTAAATCTAAACGTTTAAAAATCGAGAGAGGATTTTCTAAAAAACTTTTCACCAATAGCACAAGATATAGTAAAACTACCAGGATCTTTTATCTTTTCAGGAACTTTTTCTGATTAATAGCGCTACACTCTTCACTGTGTGCAATGGTCTCATGATCTGCAAACTTTTTTTTTCTTGTTTAGTATATCTTTCATAAATTTTACATAACTTAGCATTTGTTACAAAGCCTTAATGAAAGGAATGTTTATTGTTAACTTCTTCAGGATTTCCAAAAATTTTGTAACTTATTTATCTTTATTCTTCTACTTCAATCTTTGAGGAAACAAAGGTAGTGGTTGATCCCCGAAAATATAGTTGTGTAAAATTTATAAACTTAACTCCGCTTTACAATGATGCCAAAAACTTGATGTGGTATTTTATGAATAATAACATTAAGCACTTAATGTTGGGATTCTACGCAAGTATACATATCATTATTAAGTAATACAAGACTTTCTATTTAAGTCTCAAATATCAATCCCACGAGGAATGTTTAAATTTGAAATGATAAATTAACTAGGAAATTCACAGAAATAAGGCAAAATTACTGTCACTATTTTCGAATATTTGAGTAACTATCAGAACTAAATTATTAACTACTAACAAAATTTAAATGCAAAGTTTAAAATAGTAACTATTAAACTATGTTTATGTGATGAAGTTTTCTAATATGAAAAAAATTTTCCCACTACAATGACTTATTGGTGAAATGAGACGAAATAAATGGTTTAAATATGTATTGTACCAAATAGGAGAAATTTAAATTCTCTACCCTGATTTAGTATTATAGAAAATTATTGGCTAATCTCAAGTTTAGTCCCTAAATTCGTGGCTAGGCTAGGAGGATACTGGCTCTCATTCCAGGGCTCCCACTTCCCTTCCCTATGAAGGCTAACTCTCGCTTTAGTTCTTAAACACTAAGATCAAATTGGGGATTTTAGTCTGTCATCCTATAATCTCCAATTCTATGTCGAACAATGCATATTTCTCTATTTATTTGCACTTAACTATGAACGAAACAGTCCTCCATGGAATTAACTGTGATTCTCACTCTATTGTAGAACTCATACTCCATTTCCTTGATCATATGTTTCACAACATATTTTAACAATTCAATGGGTCATATCAAAAAGTAAATTAAGAATGGAGTTGAAAAACCATCATAATTTATTTTATATTTAAAATTGGCATATCTAAATTATCTCTTAATTCCACCATATCTTAGAGTAAGGTGGAGAAAGAAAAAGGAAACTAGTCAGACTTCATGAGAAAAATACAACAAAACACAAATTTCATATATAAAAGAAAGTTCATACAATAATAATTAAAAACAACACTTAGCTGAAATTTTTTCTGAAAGAAATTCCCTTGTGGCCTCTCTTAGGATACGTAGGAAGAAGAAATCTCTCACTTCTCTCCCTCTCCAAAACTCGTAGAGAAGAATTCACATGTAAAATCACTACAAAAACTCAAAATTATATAAAAAATAAATGACTAAATGGACTCTAAGTTGCTATAAGGAATGTGGAATAGCGTGGAAGAGAGTGGAAGGCGATTGAAGGGTGTGAAGCGGTGCGAAGGGGATCTTTTGTGATCAATTTCAGCTCTAAATATAGCCTAAGATTGGTTTCCAATAAGTCCATCCAAAAAATCTTCAAAAAGAGTCCAAATTCATTGAATATTCTAGAAATAAGGTCTGAACCGACACTGGCGTCGTCAGCGTCAGTGGCCATTTAATTAGACTGCGCTCTCTGTCAAATGGCACCGTCGGCGTTTTACAATTCTTCAAAAAGCACCGTCGGCGTTTAACAATTCTTCAAAAACTCCATTTTGACTTCAAATCCCATCCTTTTTGCTTCCTTTTTGCTTTCTTTTTGCTCCAAGTCTTATAAATCAACAACCTGCAATAAAACATAAAAAATACCTTCCTTTAAAGTGCAATATCAGTAAAAATGAGTATAAAATATCGGTCTAAAAATGCATATTTTTTTTATGTATCAAAATCCCCTAAACTTAAATGTTACTTGTCCTCAAGTAGTTCATTTACTACATAAAAATATGACTCATGACAAATATTTTAACTTTTAGATTTTTATATTTTAATCCACTAAATACAATAGCATAACTTAAGAAAAGAGTAAAATAACTCCAGTTAATACTAAAGGTATAAGAATATCTAGCAGTCAAGTCTAAGATTTTTTATTCTCTATTCTTTTCATAGAAAATTGCAAATTATTCATATTAAGGCCACTTAGAATATCCATATGAAAAAGAACTTCATGAAACTTTACTAGTAAATATGCTAATACTGAAATATAAGTTTATAAAATGTAGCCAAGCCTTCTTTTTTAAGTTCATTCAAGTGAAACCAATTTTTAATTAAGCATTTCCCCAAGCTTCTCGTCACTTCTTTTTCTTTTCTTTCTTTTCCTTTTCTTTTCTTTTCAGGATCATTTTCAATTATTTTTCTTTTCTTTTCTTTCTTTCATTTTTTTTTATGTGAGGATTACTATTCAGAATAGCCTTAATGATTTTGAACTTCACTATCCACTTCTTAAAGTTAAAAACATTTCACATTCTTTCAATTTCACATTCTTTCACTCACATTCTTTCACTTTATAAATTTATATTAGCTTTAAAGAATTTTCATAAAGTTTTATTCTTTTCTTATTACAAGAATCTCTAAGATTTTTAGTACTTAAAAAATACAAATTCCTTTACTTATAGTAGAAAAACATAGTCTTATTCTATCTTACGAAATATCTTAATCTCTAAAATTATTATTTATTATTGAAACTTTTCACTTAAGTTTACTATATAGTTAGAAACACAAATATAGTTATTTAAAGTTATCCTCTAATACCAAAAGTGATGTTAAATTTTAAAATATTTTGAAAATATAACTAATTGAAGACAAATAAAATTAAGTTTCTTTTCTTTAAAAAATAATTATTCTTTCCTCCCAAACTTAAATTTTTAAAAGATTTAGCATGAAAAAATGAAAAAATATAGGGTGAAAGAAAACATTTAATACATAAAGGAAAGACTTACCTATTAAATGTTCTGATATTGAAACTTAACTCTGAAATATTGCAGGTGCTAATATGAAAAGCTACAAGACTCAAAACATTAAGTAGCACGTAATACATATAAAAATTTGCTAAGAAAGAGTTAACTACAAATACATTCAAGAAAGTACTACAAACTAACAATAGTACTAAGATGATATCCAATGTAAAAACAGTTTCACAATCCTATTGTTCACAATACAACATAATATTAAAATAAAGCAAAGTATCACACTCTAAAAACAAATAGTAACAACAATAAAGTAAAACCAAACATAAACTAAACAAAAATCTAACTAAAACATCACTAATCATCATCTTCTTTTTCTACCACATCCAAATTTTGCTGCTGATATGGGGTAAAAATAGGGTGTGTAGGAAACTGAACTGAGTAGTCACCTCTCATGTATCTGACCATCACATCATCATAAGCAGCATCATATTCAAACTTTTTTCTTGTCAAATCATCATTGTCAAATCATCATTGTGTGCATTTGTGCATTTCTGGCCTCCATATTCTTAATTCTACTTTCCATTCTCAAGATATCTACCTGTTGGATCATCATATGCTCCATAAGTTCTTAGAGAGTAGGGGTACTTGAAGTAGAACGAATATCCCTGGTCCTACTTCAATATCTCCATCCAACATGAGATTCATAAGTCTTAATATTGGCAGGACCAATATGTTTTAGAGGTTCAATCCTCTCCTCATCCATTCTAAAATAAACTCCTCCCTGTTCACATAGTGTGAAGATCAGGGCAGGGTGTGCTAAACCACCAGTAGTCTCTCCCAAAGTAATTAAACAAGTGTTTCTATAAATAATGGAGCCTACATCTATCCTTCTCATCTCTTGGATACAGAAGTTCAAGATGGCTCTATTCTTTGTAAACTCACTATGATGATTTTTTGGTATCATTCTACCAGAAATAAAGTAGTGTCAGGTCTTAGATACTACATTTAATATAGAAAAAGAAAAGTTTTACCTTAACATCATTTTTAACCTTCATAGCTCCTCTTCCATCAGAAAGAAAAGAAATAACTTCATCTAGGGCCTCATTTTTAGCAGAAAATGATTTGTACTGGCAGTTATACACATCTCTAACTGATAAAATTCATTAATTTTCCTTGGAGTACATTCCAAAATTTTCCCACAAACAAACACGTAGTCTTTAGACCTTAAAGTTGGCATAGAACTCCATCACTACACCAATAGTAGCCTCAACAGTAAAGTAACAAACATTCTCCCACTGCCGAGCATTGATTAATCTTTCGACTTCTCCACCCAGATTTTTAAATCCTCGATACAGAATTACTTTCTTAGTTACAAGTAAACTATTGAAACAAATGTTAGCCTTGTAGTTAAGAAAATTTTGATCATCTTTCTCTTTCCCCTTGCTCATTCTCAGTGCTGTGGTAATCTAAGAAAATTTGATTAAATCCAAATAAATTCCCAAAATTCCAAAAATCACAATGTGGAGTGTTTTAAATTTAAATATACTAAGTAAGAGTTCTTCACCAAAGGATTTTCTCCAAATCTTCTAAAAAATTTCAAAATTTTGGATCTTGGCCATGTAAGATAAATCCTTGGTGAAAATAAAAAATTGTGTTTTAAATTTAAATATACTAAGTAAGAGTTCTTCACCAAAGGATTTTCTCCAAATCTTCTAAAAAATTTCAAAATTTTGGATCTTGGCCATGTAAGATAAATCCTTGGTGAAAATAAAAAATTTTGAGTTCAAAGTGTAGCCTTATCTAGAGAAGATGAAATCTGAACTTCCTTTGCCTTAAAATCTCCTCAAATCCAAGCAATAGTAAGCCCTAGGTGCAAAAATTGGAGGTTGAATGTGACCAAAAGGGTAAAAATGTTGTTTTTACTGTGGAAATCGCAAATTTTAAGGGGTTTGGGTGGTTTTCGGGTCGAGGGCGTTGTCGGCACCCATGCCATTGCTGTTAGCGTCATTGGACAAAAATTGACTTTGTTGATTTTCATAATTTTCAACTTTCTTTTAATTCATTCCAAAGTCTATTTAGTCTTTTTAAATATTAATTTTCATCATAAAATAATTCACAAACAAACATTTTCACAAACAACACCAAACTAACTTTTATATATGAAAATACACTTTTTTACAAGTACATTTTTCTAATCACAATTTCACATACATAAAAAAACTAAATTATAATTCAACATCAAAATTAAGCCACAACACTAGAACACTGGCATAAAACTGTTCATACAATCAAAGGTAATAAAGTTCTAAAGCAAAGTAAAGTAAAGTAAAGTAAAGTAAATTAAATCCATACAATCACATTAAAAACATAACTATTTTAAAATAGTAGAGAGTCCAACTTCTTCAATTATTCTACTTCATCTTCAGTATTTTCTCCTTCTGTAATATCTCCCATAGACTGGTAATGTATGTATAAATTGTAGAAGGGTCTGAACAAGAATTGATCAGTCAGATTTTCATCGATCCATCCATTTTTCTTGAACATCTGCACCAATCCTACTTCAATTGTTCCAGTATGATCAAAGTTCTCCTTCATCCTCCAATCTAGGTGATCGAAAAGGTAGTTAAGATTTCCTATTGCATTCATAATACTCTAAAGTTCTCTTTCTATTTTCTTCATTTTCTTCTCCAAAACTATTGAATTTTCAACTGTTTGTGGCATTAATGGTGTTGAAGCATGTGATGAATGATCCAAGATGACATCTAATGCTTCATTCCCATTCCCAATATAATTGTTATCAATTGGAATCATGGGCTCCCAAGGTAATAATACTTTCTCCCAACTTTCATGTGGCACTTGAGGTTGACTACAAAGTATGAAAATTATGGAAGGATGCCCCAGTCCATATATTGGCCCATTCATAATAATACCCATAATAGATTTGAAAATAATCGATCCCACATCAATGGGCTTTTCCATTTGAATGCAATAGTTTAAAATGTTACTTGCTCTTGTAACTTTACTAATCTTCATGGTAGAGAGTAATTTTACAGATATGAATAAATGTCATTATTTTGATATTGGATTAAGCAGTGAAGCGGAAAAACTAATGTATCCATCATCTCTGATTTCCAAATTATCATTTTCATTCGTCAGAAAATTATTACATCTTGCATCATATCTCTCATTAGGATAAAATACATATAATAATAGATTGAAATATTTTCTATCATATACAAATCATTAATTTGAGTCAGAGTAAATGATAGAACCTTACCTCAAATGAAGACGACTCTTTAGATAATTCCATGTAAGTTAGCATACAACTCCTTTACTACTGGTACAATAACTGTAATGGTAGTGTAGCATAGAACTTCCCAACGTCTTAGTATAATGATTTTCTCAATCTGTGAACTTGTATTACTCAATCCATGATTGACAAAGTCTCTCTCCCTGATAAGTCTCTTTTTCGTAAAGACTTTATTGTATAATCTCTGCACGTCAAAACTGATAACTTTCTTCTATTGAAAACTCCATACCCTGAAGTATTTCTGGAATTGGAAGCCCTGAAATTTAAAATTTGGAAGTTTCTGGTCGTCCAAGGCAATTTTTAGGCCTTTAAAAACACCTCTCGGTGGCTATTTAGGAGTGCAATCTTGCCAAAGTCTCGGGACACTATCGGTGCTCCCGATGGCGCTGTCGGCGCCATGGTCTGTGTAGACGGGCGTCATCGGCGCTAGAGTCCAAAATTGCGTCTCTTATTTTCTTGGTTCAATTATATTCCAAATTTTCTTAATTTCAATTTTTTTCTCCAATACCAATATTTGTCTTAATTTTTGATATATAAAATAATGTAGGATTTAAAAATATTAATATTTTCTAAAAACACTAATTAAACAAAGTAGTAATATATATATATATATATAAATATGGGTTGCCACCCACAAAACGTTTGGTTTAACGTTGTCAGCCCGATATATAGATTTCATTAACTTATCGCATTTGTCCTTCATAATAATGTCAATCGATGTCCATTAACTTTAAATATCTTCCAGTTTTAGGATCTTTAATAACAACATGTCGGCACTATTTTGGTTAAGGAGTCGCCCGTTGGAAGCTGTCGGTCACTGGAATCAAAATCCCGTCACCCGCTTCAGAAGGACATTTTAAATTACATACATACATACATACATACATATATATATATATATATATATATATAAGTTTTAGAAAAATATGAAATCAAAGTGAACTCATATTTTTCATAATTTAAAAGAAAGAGCATTGTACCTCAAACTCTGTATCTATCCCGAAGGATAAACACAAGACTTGAGAATGAGGCTCGATCAAATAAACTAAGAAATGTATGACGTCTGTTTGGTCTGCGAAACAATTTTATTTGCCAACAATTTCGCCTATTTAACATGAAGAATTAAATTGAGTTTATATTAAGCTGAGTTCGGACAAGCTTCCTATAAGGGCAAACCCCTATAGTTAACCCCTATGTTAATTACATCTTAAATGACCAAAGTCACCTAAGAAGACTCTCGATAAAGATCAAGAAATATTATCTTCAAGAATTTTAAAAGGACAGGACTTTTCAAAGATATCAGACAAAGAGGTGTAAAAAGGGATTGGCTCAAATTTGGAACATTTTTTATAAAGTACAAAGGAGGAAGAACTAGTGAATGTCATAGATCCAGAGGAAATAACTTAGTGACTTCCAAGTCTATCTTATGGTTTGACTTTGGTTTTGAGAAAAAAATTTATCTAGGTGTTTCATCCTGCAGATTTTATTTGTTAGGGCTTACATTTGAATGAAATGATCACACAAATAGTCTGAAAAATGTGAGGGTTTAAGTCATGACAGGCGATAACCTTGGAATCCTAAGACAAATTAGGGCTTAAATTGCACAACATGATTGTGCAAAGGCCTAAAGATAAGTTGAGGATTTATGTTGCATAAGCAAACAACCTCAAAATCTTATGACTTGTTATATAATTTTAAGGAAGAAAATTAGTTTAGCTCGGGAAGACAAATTTTACTGTTGAAGATGGTCGTCCTGCCCACCATGCTAGCTTCAAGCTCCTCGTCGTGGCAAGTTTAAGTTTTCTAGGGTGTCAAGTTATGATGTCAAATCAGACGGTCTTATGGTTGTAGTTCTTTAAATTTTATGGGGCATGTTAAAGTTGATTAGAGCGACACCGGTTAGGATCCTACGGTTCCCTTGTTCCGACACCACTATTTTCTATTGGATTCACTTAGTCCAAATAAATTTACTAAACTCAACTTAATGAGTTCCATAATTTCATTTAAAAAATGGGAAGCCTCGTTAGCAACCGTAAGTTACCTCCTCCGAGGAATTCTCGATCATCCAATAGAGACGTCTTAATTTAGTTTCCATTGTTATTTTGTGATTTTTGTGATTAAATTTTGAGTTGTCTTATATTTTGAATGTTGTGGCAGTGAATTTTATCTTGGTTGATTTTACTTTTGGTTTTGGTTTTACGGCTATCCTAGCATTTTTGTTTTTCATGCAGAGTGACACCGTTGTTTAACATGCAAGCTCGAGTCAAAAAATACAGAAAGGTAAATGCAGTAATTTAAAAGCGTACATGTCCCCTTCTCGGAATTCCCGCTGAAAGATTTTAGTGGATTATTTTCTAGAACAAAATATAACAAGTTCAATCTATCCTTCAAAATATCCAAGAGATTCTAATGTGTTCGTAGGATGACCTTGAACAGCTTTAAAAGTCCCTTGGAAACGTTCAGAGTCCATTTTGAACTTATCAAATTGCTCTATGGTTCATCCTAAGATCAATTTAAACTTAACTACCTCAAGAATGCAAAAATCAAATATTCACATAATATTTCCTTTTGATAGTTATGTGAATGGGGCCCCAAAGGGTAAATTCAAGGTTATTAAGAACTTTAATACTTCAAATTAAAGTAGGGCTTAAAAATGTTTGAAAATATTTATTAATTTACTATGTTCATCTTTTCTAATCCTGATTAAGACAATTTTGCATATTAAGCCTAATTCATTATTAAACCTCTTTTTTAACTTCAATTTTTAAAGTGATTTAAAACAATTTAAATGTTAAATTAGAATTTCCATCAAAATCAGATTTAACATTTGATCACCAACTAATAGGCTTTAAATGAGTGAGTCATTATCTTCATGATTCAAGCCCAATACTTTAGGATTCTCAAATTGAATTGATCTCCAAATTAATAAAATTACAAAAATTACAATTCTATTTTATCACAAGACAGGTGGAAAGTTGGCTTCTACCTTTTAACCCATTGGATTTCAATCTTCTAAAAACTTCATTATAATCAATATTTTTACCCATTTTCCCTTTGATTAATCCTAAAATTTAATTAAGGTATTAAAATTCCAAAATTAACAATTTTCCCCTGGGGCTCCCCGCTCCATAATTTATCAAATGAAACTCAAGTGACTCACAAAAATGAGTTCGAAGAAAAACCACAAGAAAACACTTGTGGAAATCTTGAAGGAAATAACAAGTGAACAATAAAAGCTGAATGGACTATAAGCATTCAGGTTCGGGTGGGCTTATATTTATATACTTGAGGGACTTTGAAGGCTGCTATTGGTCACACGTATGTATAGAGCCCATACTCAACTAGAAGGGTGTCCTACTATACCAACTTAGGAGGGTGCTCCTTGGCCCGGTACCGGTGATTGACAAGTTGACAATCGAATTTATACTTAAAATTTATATTTTGGCATGCACATAAGTTTCATGCAGAGAAAGTTGTAGCAATTTTGTAGTTAAAATTCTTGTGCAAATGTAGTATATGTTCTTATCGTATATGTTTTTATCAGGTATATGTTTTTATCAGTTTTGTTTTTATCAGTTTTATAGAAATATGATTGTCCATGAGCCGATCATACCATTGGGCATGGGACCGCCAACAACCTAAGAGGGCAATGGTGCCCCGCTAGTCTCATGTCGGTGAATAATAGTATTATCCTACGGTTCACCGGGTCTGATGTTGTAGGATGAAACATTAGTCTGCTCTACTATCGGCGTGTCTTTGTCATCATCGCCGATACCCCAAAATGAAACATCCAACTTATAGCCTTGCTTGATGGTTCAAATGTATAAAAAGACTATATGTGTGCACTTATGCTTCGTACATAAGTGTATAAATCCAACCAAGAAGCATGGAAGAAAAGAAGAAAAATCGGGTGAGAGAGAGAGGAGGAAATGGTCCACCTAAAAGATCGACATAAAGGAGGTGGATCGATCCTCAAATCGTATGGAAGTTATTTCTAAGCCCCAAAATTATGAGAAAACCTCTTTTATATGCGACTTAACTTTGACGAAGAAAACTTCCAAAATACAATTTAAAACCTTAACGAAGAAAATCATGAAGCACGACTTAAACCTTAATGAAGAAAACTTCAAAAAAACACAAATTGAACATTGACAGTTAAAACTTCAAAACACAAATTATATTTTGATAAGTAGTCTTAAAAGTACGACCCAAACATCGCTAAAAGGCCTCAAGTCAAGCCGCATAAGACTAAAAATGAGCCATTTGACAAAGCCTCGTCAAAGCCAAAATGAGCCACATATTTCACCACGAACAAGAACCAATCAAGCCAAGGAAAACCAAGCACAAGACATACTCAAAACCAAGCCATTATATGGAAAAACCGCAGCCCCTCATGAGGCAAAATCTGAGCTCCTCAACCTGCTCAAGGATAGGGTCAACGAAGCTAAAACCGAGCCCCAATCAATAGGCCAAAAATCGAGCCACGCAAGTCCCAAAATCGGGTAACCAACATGTCGTAAAACTGAGCCACATTCAGCCTAAAATCGAGCCCCATAGATGGGCAACAGATTCATAACACCAAGTGACACAGAGGGCCACGTTAGCATATGAAGTGTTCTCCCACTTCATTCTCATTTTTATGCACCTTCCAAAAATTATAAGCCCTTAAAGTAAGCCCTTAAATGTGTACCAATAAAAAATAATGAAATAAAGAGGAGGAGAAGTGCAATAGGAGCTCCAAGACCTTATGTTGAATGTGCCAACATGAAGCCTCACCACCAACGCCCCTTCCTGTAACCACTCTCATCCTTAACATTAAACTCATTTAGCTTCTTGAAGTGACCTTAATTTCCCAATTTCAGGTATACTAAAAAATGCATTTGGGGGCAATCCCAAGGGACATAGATCGGAAAGATTACTCATATTGCCAGGCAAAAAATCATAAGAGCAAGATCCCCCAACCACATTTTATAGATTATGAACCGTAAATGATAAAGATTGTTTATAAATCTTGGCATCTAAGTGAGATCTAAAGTAAGATTCAAATATCAAAGGTATCTCAAATTTTTAATAGCCTCAGACATTCTTCCTGAAATAGAGAGACTATGGACAACAAACCAATGCAGCTAGGAAAAGAATATTTACAAACATACCACCTAATTCTCATACATTTTAAGATTTGGGTGGTGTAGAGGTAGAAAGGAAGAAATTTGGGGTGCTAGATATGTAAAAACATATGAATTTAAAAATCCGCACACCTATTTTCAAAATTTGGATGTTATATATAAAAATATTTTTAAAATCCGAATATTGCAGATGATAAATGAATCCTTTCATATTTTAAAGATGCAAGGCACCAAAGTCCCCCAACAATTGAAAAAGATTAATAAATCTTTCTCGATTTTCAAAATGCAACCAAACATCTCAAATTTTCACCATCTCAAATTTTCACTAATGAGCTCAAATTTTCACTAATGAGCCTCCCAAAGCAAATAATTGGAACAATTCAAGATGTTAGCCATGTAAATATATGAGAAATTGAGTGGTAAGTATGAATCGCAAATATTAGAATCTGACAAAGACATAAAATAGCATATTTACCTCACCTTCCTAGAAAATCCCTTTATAACCTCTTAAAGACCTTTACAAATCATCAAATGAAAGAAACTATTAACATGGTATCAAACCCAGCAAATGAAAGAAGATTTGTAAATCAACCATGTGAAGGGAAGAGGATAAAATGGTCTCATTAACACAATAAATGCATACTGGAATTTATTTATAAAATTACATCAGTCTTATCTTGAAATAGAAGGAGTTATTTTTTTGATATAAATTGGAATTAGCAGTAATCCCTACACTTCTAAATATAAACCTACAGAAAAATTATTTTAGAGATCCACTGCGGAAGATTTATATCAAATCTGGATCAAGACAAAAAGGATAGATCTATCAAATATTTGGGTATATAATTGTTCTAAGAATTTATTTATATACAGTCAATGATGTGCCCCTAGTGTGTGCTATTTTTTTGCGTATTTTATGTCAATTTAAATCCTCGGTAAAAGTGTCAAAAGCTTGACCGATCCCAAAATTACACAGCTTTCAAAAATAAAGTTAAGAACTTGACCCAGTTTCTATTAAGTATTTAATGTACAAAAATTTAAATGATATATAAAATATATAAAATAGTTCACACACTAGTAGTTCTACGCAAGTACTCTATCATTTCAAGTAATATAGAGCTTTCTTTAAAAAGTCAAGTATCGATCCCACTAAGAAGCAAGGTAAGAAATCCCTTAGGCTAATTCTAGTCTACTATTATAAGCAATTAGTTTAGAAGGTTGATTAATATGGTTTTAATGTATGCTAATGAAACTAAGTTTAGTAAATTAATTTCTAAACTTTAAAGTTAAATTTACTAAAACTAAACAAAGTTTTTTGACAAAAAGTTCAAATTTAAGAAAGTATCATTTCCACTACAATGAATTTTTGGTTAATGATAGAGATAAATTGTTTGAATTTATATTATGTCAAATTGGAGCAATTTTAACTCTCTATCCTTGGTCAAGTGTTATAGAGAATCATTGGATAATCTTAGGTTTAGTCCCTAAATCTGTGGTTAGGCTGGGAGATTACTGGCTCTAACTCAAGAGCTCCCACTTCCCTTCTCCTGAAGGTTAACTCTCGCTTTAGTTCTTAGCACTAAGACAAGTTGAGGATTTTAGTCTGTCACCCTAAAATCGACAATTCTACGCCTAACAATGTATATTTCCCTATTTATTTGCACTCAATTTCATGAACAAAGCACTCCTTCATGGAATCAAATGTGATTCTCACTTTATTGTGAAACTCATACTCCATTTCACGGATAGTATATTTCACAACAAATTTTAACATTTCAATTCGTTAAATCAAAAAGTAAATTAAGAAAGGAGTGAATAAATCATCACAATTTATTTTATATTTTAAAATTGGCACATCCAAATTATCTCTCCATTTCACCATATCTCATTGCAGGGAGAAAGACAAATAAGACTACTCAGAATTCATGAGGAAGATACGCATATATATAAAAAAGTTTACAAAAAAAAGAAATGAAAGAACACAACTTCTCTTAAACTCCACAAATAAATGGCTTGAAGTTCCCTTGAAACACTTTCTCTTTACAATCAACACTGAATTCTCTTTTAGAAATGTAATAGAGAAGAAACCTCTCACCATCCCTCTCCTCTTACAATTCTTCAAAAAATCCTCTCCACAAACAAGACTTTACTCTACACTTAGACACACTCACACACACACTCACACAACCAATCAGACACCCACTCACATGCACTATGAGAGGCGCCAGCCCCACTCTATTAAAAAGGCACAAAATCCCTCCTTTTTTCCCAAGAGCTTCACTTCAAGAGACACATCTCTTCACTCCAAGTGTCTAGATTCATTGAATCACTTCAAGAGACACATCTCTTCATTTTAAAGCCACTCATTAACTCCAAGAGAAACATCCCTTCATTTAAGAGCTGTTCCAAGTGTCTAAATGTATTGAATCACTTCATGGGGTGTTTAAATCACTTGGGAGCCTTCTAGAACATCAAAAACTGCCAAAAATCTGTCCATAATTGTCCTGGATGCTATCAGCACTGGTTTGGGCTACTTTGGAGCTATTTTTCATCACTTCTCTGGACTCGGATGCCATTGGCGCCAGTCTGGGCACCGTTGGCGCTGGTTTGCAGCAACTTCATTGTTTCGCTCTATTTAGCTGCGTTTTAGCTCTGTTTTGCCCCGTTTTAGTTGTGTTGTGTTCCTAACAGATAGAACTACAAAATAATAATGAAAATAATCTTTCTTTAAAGTGTACTTTCATTCAAAAATAAGCGAGAAGTGAGAAGTATATTAAGCATAGAATAACATATCGAAATGTGTCAGGACAAAATTTTCTTTCTTGCTCTCTTTAGCTCCAAATTTTATCATTTTTGCTTCTTTTTCATCAAAAGTCCATTTCTTGTACCTGAATCCAAAATCACACAAAATACCTTCCTTTAAAGTGCGATATCACCAAAAATGAGTATAAAATATAGGTGTAAAAATGCATATGTTTTTTGTGGATCAGTCACTCAAAACAGCCTACTAGAAAAATACATGAATTAATGTATAAGAATGGATTTCTATAGAAAGTAGAAATAATTTATCTGTCAGCAAGGTGATGAAAAAATGATTTTGTCAAAAATTATAGAAGGAGAAAATACACAAATGTACGTTTTGTCAAAAAAAGGATACAATACGGGAGATAAGAGATAAACTTGATGCCATTAGGAGTGGAAGCCAGCTGTAGGCCACTCATACGAGCTATTCTTCACCTGCCATAATTAGACAATTATCCAAAACAAATATTCCAAGGATCATTTCAACAAAACCAAATGCACATCTACTTAGCCAGGCTAGAAAGAAGACTCAATAATTTCTCACACTTATCAAAAACTTTAGCAATGACAAATTACTAAAGTTTATTTAAAGGGCTCTCTTCCCTAATCCAAGTGGGGGTGAAAAATCTTCTTCTTCTTCTTCCACTATGTCTACTGTAATATAAATATGTCTTTTAGCCAGAGGAGCTAAGAAGTATCTTCCTCTTTCTATGTTTCTAAGTTTTTCATAAGATATGTAATATGTTCACGTTGTCTTTTTATCATCTGCTTATATTAGTATTATGTTGTATTAATTTTGTTTCTTTTAGTTACGCTTAGGGTAGGAAGCATACTAAAGCTGTGTTTTGCATCTTTGAAGTAATTATATAACATAGTGGTCTATTAAGGATCTTAATGATCTTGTTGAGTTCTAACCTCCTCTAGAAATCCATAGAGAAGAGTATATATGAACCAAAGAAGTTAAGAACAAACCCTAAAAAAAATGATCAACATGATATAATATTAATATAAGCTCTTAATAGGAAGCGTGTTGGACCCTGTTTGTTCTTGATTAACTGAAGGCATACAAACAAGAAGAATTTATTAAACATGGAATTTCATGATTTAAAAGAGTTTGACATAAGAATAAGAAATTTAAAGAAGAAATTTACAGATGATTTTAGAGGATTAGAGGAATTGAAGTATAGATTAAAAAATAAATTAAATTTAAAAAATTCTCATGAAAGTAAATCACAGAAATTAGAGGAAACTTTTCTTCTTAGACCTTCAAAAATGATATAAGAGTCGATGATCAGTAGGCCTATATGTGTCAAAAACATATAAACTGTCTTTGCACATGTACTTGGTCTTATACATCTAATTTTCCTGCATATGAATGTGGAATAAGAGAGAAAAAAGAATTAAAAAGAAGATTATTAATTGAAGAACTTAGAGCAAGTATAGAAGAAGATCTTAATGTTGAATAAAAGTTATCTCAAACTAGAATTTAATAAAATCTACGAATTACTTCAAATAAATATTAAAAATAGACAGTTAGAAGTATTTCAAAAAGAACAAATAATTCATATAAAAGCTCCTTTAGGAAATTTTAATGAATATATGATAATAAGTTACATGATTTTAAAACTACAAGTAGAGCTAAGATTATTCTCTGAACTTATACCTAATGAACTAGTTAACATATGGAACTAAACCAAAATCAATTAGAAAAAATTAAAATCCTTAAAAGTATAATTCAAAGTAGGTATTAAAAGATAACAAATATAGAAAGTGACCAAGGAAAAATATGTTGAGATTTTCATACCTATTTTATACTAACATTGATGATATTGCACTTTAAAGAAGGGTATTTTTGATGTTTTATTGCAGGTATAATGAATTATAGTCATTGGAGCAAAAAGATGAAAAAAGGACCAAATTTGGAGCAAAAAGGACCAAAATATGAAGATTTGAACTAGGGCGCCGACGGCGAGCCCAACGGGCCGACGGTGGGTTTTTCCCGAGAGTCCAGAATCAAATATTCTAGAAGGCCGCCAACGGCGCCATCGAGGCCACCGACGGCGAGAACGGTGGTTCTCTTAACAGGTGCATTGAATGTGGATGATTTTTGAAGGGACGCTTAGGCAACTCTTGGAAAACTCTTCTACAACTTTAAGAGAAACATTTGGGCCAAAAAAAGGGGAGCCCCGTGGTGGTGCCCGCTGAGTTTTTGTTGTTTGTAGAGTGTAGAGAGTTTAATTTAGGGTTATTATTGTGAGGAATTCTTCGAGAGATTGTAAGAGTGGAGGAAAAGTGAGAGATTTTATCCTCCTTGTCGCTTCAAAGAAGAGTTCTCTGTGTTATAAAGAAAGGAAGAGATTTAGAGGAACTTAGAGCAGTTTGTTTGTGTAGGAATTAGAGATAAGTGGTATTTACTTATTGAAGTTTGTATGACTTTGCTTTTATATATAGCTCTAAGTTTTTTCGTATCTTTTCCATGAGTTCTGAGTAGTTTTCTCTTTCTCCTTGTCTTGAGATTTTATGAAATGGTGATTTGAATTTTTTGAGTCATGAGAATGTTAAAGAATTTGTGATGATCTTTTCACTTCGATCTTAATTTACTTTCAATTCGGCCAATTGATTTCGGCCAATTGATTTAGTTTTACAACTAAAGTGAAGATTACTTCAAAGATTTAGGGAGGTCAAAGTCCTTGAAAGTTGGGTGCAAAAAATAGGGAAATAAAGTTATCGGGCGTAGAATTGGCTTTATCATTAAAAATTTTACTCTTACATGTTGCATTTGCTCTTTCCATTTGTTCATATCATTTGAGTGTTGAAGTGTAGATGTTAGCCCTCAGGCGAGGGGAACGTGGGAGCTCCGAAGTGAGAACTGGTATCCTCCCAACCTAGCCACAGATTCAGTAACCAAGCATATGATTAGTCAATGTTCTTTATGCCAGGACCAAAGGGTAAAGAATAGGTATGCTCCTATTTGGCACAATACAATTTGAACTAATTCACTTTAATTTCTTGATAAGGAGAAGAATGCTTTCTTATATATTGAACTTCACATTAAAAACTTTATTAGTAGAATTAGTTAATTAAGAGTTTATTTAAATTACATATTTATTTCAATTGCCTATTAGTGACAAATAAGCAATTTGAACTATATTGTTGTGATTAAGTATTGATTTTCTAAATCCTAGTTCATAGCCTCTAGTATTACTCATTGTGGGATCGATATCCAGGACTCCATTAGAGCCCTATATTACTCTAGCGATACGTATACTTGCGTTGATCAGTATGACTTTACAATTATTGAATATTTTATACACATTTTTATCAAATCTATAACTTTTGTCAAGTTTTTTGGCGCCATTGCCGGGGACATAAATCTTCTAGCAATAGTATCAAATTCTTTTATTTTTAAGCATATATAAAGTTGTTGTAAAGTTTTTGGCACCGTTGCCGGGAACTTAATTCTTCTAACAACAGTATCAAATTCTTATATTTTTAAGTATATATAAAGTCGTTGTCAAGTTTTTAGCGCCGTTGTCGGGGAGTAAATAAAAACATAATTAGAGTAGCAGACAAATTAGGACTATTAGAAAACTTTTACTTGAATTGCAACTTATTTTCATATCTAGTTAACTGTTTTTCTATGTACATAAATTTGGACCTGAAAATCTTATACCCTACGATTCAGAATTATAACACACTATTAGAAGAATTAGAAAACTAAGAAAAGAACTTAGAAATCCTGACACATGGGAAAACAACGTGAACAATCAAGGAATAGAAAATGAACATCAACCTAGACCTTTACGAGATTATGCAAATCCTACAGCAGATGAAATTCAATTATCTATCCAAAATCCTGATATAGCTGCTTATTCATTTGAGCTTAAACCTGTTATTATCCAAATGATACAAAACAATCAATTTGGAGGTACACCAAATGAAGATCCTAATTTACACCTCGCTAGTTTTTTAGAACTTTGTGCTACCTTTAAATATGACAGAGTTTTGAACGATGTTGTTAGACTTAGAGTTTTTTCTTTTTCACTAAGGGATAAAGCTAAGATGCGGCTAAATTCGTTAACACCTGGATCTATTAGAACTTGGGGAGAACTTTCACAGAAATTTCTATCCAAATATTTCCCTTCATCTAAAACTGCTAAACTTAGAAATGACATAACATCATTTTGTCAGCTTGATGGAGAGTCAATATATGAAGCTTGGGAGAGATTTAAAGATCTTCTTAGGAAATGCCCTCATCATTCGTTACCAGGTTGTTTGATAATTCAAACTTTTTATAGTGGATTAATGGGATCTCTTAGATCGATTATAGATGTTGCGGCTGGTGGTTATGTAATGTGAAAACCTTTTGATGAGGCTTATTCGTTACTAGAAGAGATGACTACCAACAATTTTCAATGGCCCTCTGAAACGGTAAATCCTAAAAGAGTAGCAAGTATCCACGATTCTGATGAAATATCTATGTTAGCTTCGCAGACTGCTGCAATATTAAAGAAATTAGATCATTATGGAACAAATTATTCTGCAACATCTACTATGATGGAAGAGAATTCATCTGGGCAATTTGTGGATGTTTAACCTTTGTATCAGACTTTAAATGCTATTAACAATAGACCCAACAATCCTTATTCAAACTATTATAACCCAGGTTGGAAGAATCATCCTAGTTTTAATTGGAATAACAATTCTTCTACAAATCAACAATGGGCGAACAACCCAGTGAGCCCATTGGGAAATTCATCCAACAAAGGAAATGTTAATTATAGACCTTCTTATCCTCCAGAATTTAATAGTAACACTCAATTTAAGGAAAAGAAGTTGTCTATGGAAGAGATGATACTAAACATGGGTCAACAATTGTAGAATCAAGGAAATCAATTATAAATTGAAGGAAACCAGTTACAAAATCAAGGAACTGCTATCAAGAATATTGAAAACAAATTGGGGCATATTGCTACTGCACTTAGTAACCAAACATTGGGAACTCTTCCTAGTATTGTAGAACAAAATCTTAAAAATCAAGAAAAAGAACAGATAAAAGAGATACAATTACGAAGTGGAAAAGAATTGGAAATAAGAGTGTAGAAAGAAATAAAAATTGAAAAAGAGAAAGTGGATACAAAGAAAGATTAGAATATCCACTTACAGCAATGAAAATTACTGTGGAGAAACCTCCACCACCGTTTCCTCAAAGATTGAAGCAACACAAAAAGGATAAACAATTCTTCAAGTTTTTAGAAATTCTTAATAAATTAACGCTAAATATTTCCTTTGTAGAAGCTTTAAAGCAAATGCCCAATTATGTGAAATTTATGAAAGATATTTTGAACAAGAAAAGGAAGTTCATTGATAATGAAACTGTTGCACTTAGCGAAGAGTGTAGTTCAATTATTCAAAAAAAGCTTCCTGAAAAATTAAAAGATCCAAGTAGTTTCAATATACCGTGTGCTATCGGTGAAAATTTTTATGGAAGAGCTTTATGTGATTTAGGAGCCAACATTAATCTTATGCCTCTATCAATTTTTAAGATTAGGAGAAGTCTC